>NC_138552.1:47562303-47819803 GCF_964273705.1 Natrix helvetica
GTGGTGGGTTGCAGGCGATACGCCCCGGTATGGGCGTACCGGATCCTGCCCGGAGCACCGGGTACCATTCTGGTATGGTGTTCCGGAGGGCCCATCCACCAGCCCGTGCTCCTTACCTGTGCTTTATGCTTTTGGCACTTCCGCACATGCACATGGCACTTAAGGCACCTACACAATGCTCTGCAGAGCAGCTGAAGCATTGCTGAGGCTTGCGGAAGCGTCATTTGATGCTAGAACACATGCACGCTGCACGTGTGCATGTGGGTAACTCCGAATCCGGAACCCACCACTGCTCTGGATTCAACTAGGAGTGGAGTGGACTGGACTGGACTAGACTAGACTAGACTAGACTAGACTAGACTAGAATAGAATAGAATAGAATAGAATAGAATAGAATAGGTTTCTCTACCTATAGCAGAAGCTAGCAAATGGAGGCTATGGACTAGAACAGAACACTTTAAATCTGTTTTAAAATATCTCTTTGTATGTATTTTATAAGTATATATGCTGGGGAAAAAATGGCGTCAAAGTATTTGCAACTTGCTAGTTAAATCAGCCTGCTGCAGCTTGCAATTTAAGAGAAGTGGATTTAGGGGCAAGAAAAAACACCTCTTTATTTAGTAATAAAATGCAAACAATGTGTAGTTAGAATTTCTGGTATTCTGTTACAGTTCAGCTAGGTATGAGCAGATTTTGAAGCAAAATAATGAAGAATTAACAAGAAAATTGTATGCATAAGGAAAGTAAGCTTTTCCTATTGTATTTCATGTTATATTCGTCTGCAATAACCATAGATTACAAACCACATTTTCATTACACACAGTAAGTAGAAAACATTTGACAGTATAAAAGCAGATAGTTAGAACTGATGATATACTTTCATTTCTGTTCAAAGTTGAGAGTCAAGTAAACCAGTTTATGACCTATATTGTTAATTAGAATACCTAACATCGGTAAGGTTATATGATTTCTCTTTTTCAGGTAAAAGATTAATTATGTCTCTTTTGTGTGAATTTTAAAATAGAGAAAATACATGTATTATTCAATAGAGTTATTCCACATGTTTGCTTTTATCTATAACTAATGGATTAATTTTGGTAGATTAAAAGAGTTTCTGAATTATGCCAGTTGTGTACATTTTTTCACATCTGGAAGAGGTAATCAATTTAAAAGTGAAAAAAAGACTTATAGGTTCCAAACTCAGGAAAGTCACCAAATTCTTATAACATGTTATTCAAAAGTTAAAAGTAATAAAAAAATTTTTTTGAAATTCTGCTCTCCTATGATCTTAGTATTACATTGAGCCTATGCTGAGCAAGAGAAGGTTAAATAAGCTGCCTTAAACTTTTCTTTGCAATAAGATATCCAGCCAGCTCAATGTGACCCTGAAATAACAATATCATGTCAATGAAATTCAATAGCAATAGCAAGGTAGGTACTTTTAAATTCAAAATTAAAGGTAAAATAAAGTGCCCAAATCTTCCATAATACCAATTCTAGACCGTTTGTTTGAGCTTTTGGGTTTGTTGGATTTTTAAAGATGAGTTAGAGGACTCTGTGGGATCAATCACTTCCATTTCAATCATTTAGCATCCTCTAAAAATAAAAAGATGGGAATTAATCACAAAATTAATAATTTTAATGAAGTTCAAAATATGAGAATTTTAGTGGGGTTTGAATCCCAGAACCTTTCTGCTTCTCTTCTGACTTTTTATTAAAAAATCCCTACAAATAGTTGTCAAACAATCTTTCTATATCAACTTTGTTTTCCTGTGAGAAACACTCAAAGACTAATTAGTATACAAGAAAGATCAACTGATTCCAGCTGTAAAATCATATGCACAATGTATTGAGGAGTGGCTTATGTCTTTGATCAACTATATTATGGACCATTATCAATCAGCACTGAGATGAATACTGTGTATAGATAATGCAGAAGCTAGTAACTAGTTGTTGATGCTAGTCATTTTAGATATTTGCCATCTTTCTCCTACTGTTGACTTCAAGCAAATGAAACATATTGCATTTAAGAGTGCCATGTAGAAAAACTTACATTCAGTCCCATCAGTAATCAGTTTGAGAAGATGTTTTGATTTTTCTTCTTGTTTTGGCATATTGGGTTCTGATGGAATACTGACTTTTGTATACATGAGAATATATGACAAATTGGGTAAAGTGCAATATAATTGGAAGTTATTGAGACACTTTATTAGAAAGAAAGTTAGATAAAATTCAGAAAAAGAGAGTGAGAATGAGGAGCAGTTTAGAAACTACATTTTGTAAAGATTGAACATTTATGAAAATTTAGCCCCGAGAAGAGTTAGGAAAGATTTGACAGTTCTTTTCAAGTACCTCTTTCTTTTATATACAGAAAAATGCCAAGATGCATATTTTATCATCTAAGAATACAGAATGCAGGCTATATAACAATGGACTTAAACTACATTCCAATTAAATATTAGGGGGAAAAACTTACTGACAGACTATTTTGATGATGCAACCAACTATTCACAGAAGTAGTGTCCTCTACTTCACTGGTTGTGTTTGAGTGGAAGCTAGAGTATTGAATGTAAGGGTAATTAGAATTCTTCTTTTCTGCATTGATCATATGGTTGGGTTTGTTGCCTTCCAAGCTATATGTGTCTATAGTCCTTAGCAGTCTTCAGACTTCTTGTCCTCAGTTAAATCACATGGGAAGTATCAGGAGCCCTGATGATTCAATGGTTAGAATGCAATATTGAAGACAAACTCTGCCCACAGCCTGGAGTTTGATCCTGATGGGGCTCGAGGTTGACTCAGCCTTCCATCCTTCCATTTAAATGAGGACCAAGGTTTGTTGGGAGCAATATGCTGACATTGTAAACTGCCCAGAGAGTGCCGTGAAGTACTACTGTGTGGTGTATTAATCTAAGTGCTATTGCTATGAATAGGTTTGTCATATTGGGCTTCAGTAGTGAATCTCGTTACCTGATGAGGGAATCATGCTCTTCAGAAAGTACTGAGGATTGCTGCCTTTCTTGGAGAACCCAAGTATTTATTTCAAGGTTTTCTACAAACCTTGTAGAAAATTTCCTAAGCCATAGCTTTGAGTGATATTATAATAGCAGAGTAGTTGACTGCCATTCCCAATTAAAAGAAACAAATAGCAAATTATGGGGAAAGTTTTTGTCTGAGTACATGGAGAGCTATTTCCACTCAGAGTAAAGAAGTTGGCTAAGTCATCTAATTATCTGACTTTTGTCTTTCCTCTGTGACACAGTTCTGTTTTTTCTTCTTCTTTGCTTATTACTTTTCAGTGAAATGAACAAGTATTGAGATAATAGGACCATAAGAATGAGTCCTATACCAAGACCACTGCCATGTCTAGTTTACTCTTATCAGCAGACCAGCAGCATATTTATTGGATTTAATAGAAAGTCTTTCTGATCTCAAACTGGAGATGTCAGTGAGGAAGTATAAGATGCAAAACATGAATGTAAACTATGTGCAATGCTCTGGAGCTATATATTTTCCCAAAAGGCTTTGCTTGGTTACAGTAACCAAAAATAGCTGACACACACATACACACAACGCTACACCAAAGCTGTTTCTGATTCTTCCTGTTTCCTGCAATATAAACATCATCCATTTTCACAGTTTGAACCAAGACCATTTCTTTGTGTCCTCTAAAAAAGATGCTTGTGTCAACTTCAGCACTTTAATTCCAGTCCATGAAATATATAGATATTACTTCCAGAAGGAAAATGAACCATCCAGAAACTTTCATCAGCTCTTTCTGAAACTGCCCTGAGCACTGAATCACTTGTGATGGTTCATTACAGTGAGCCTTAGCTAGTTTTCAAAAGACAGAGAAAGCTGACCTCATTGCCTTAATTAGAAAGTATGCCAGTATAAGGTCATCCTGTTTAACCTTACTTGATTGGTTCTTGTCTGTGAGTAAACACTTATAGCATTTTCTCTACATCATACCATGTGCATAGTTCATGATGTACCATTACAGCAGAGCCAACCATGCATCGGTATGATTAGCATATGCAGCACAGTTCATATTTAATGGGCATTTGAAAATTTTCCTTGACAGGTGCTTTAGGAATATTTCTCTGAATATTTGACATAACTGCAAAGCAGTTCTAGTTGGGCTTTCAAAGTCAAACTCACTATGAAAACTAACATCCTCCTTTCTTAAAAGCTGAAGCTCTCATTATAGAAATAGATGGGAAATCTCTACAGGTTTTGCTGATATTAGTAAAACCGTCTAGAATCAAAGCTCTGTTTTAGTTTTATATGAAAATGTCATGCTACCATCAACACGCAGCAGTTATCTGACTTTTGAACATTTTAGAAAACAAGCAATTAAGAGATGTTTATGCTATAAATTTCCAAATGTTGGTACTCGATGTAATTTATATATAAATTTGCAAGTCAATTTGTTTAATGTACTTGCATCTCTGATGATATCCAATAAAATCCATAACCAGTAAAAATATTTAAAATACAACCCTCCCAAAACGCCATACCCAATTATAATGCAAAAAAATACAGTTTCAGTAATAGCATTTCAGAAAACATTTTCAGAAGTAACCAAGTAACCAATAGAAGTAACTATTCTCTGAAGATGCGAATAGAAGGAGATAGTATCTCCTGAAATTAGTGACAAGAATGGAGTTGAAGACAAGGTCTTACTTTTAAAAAAAGGATCTGTGTACCAACCGTCTCAAAGCTCCAGAATTCAAATGAAGGGAATGGGAAGGTCCTTTCTCTTATTCTAGGTTTCCCTGTGCCACAGTTAAAGCCAAAGAAAAGACATCACAGCAGTTCTTACAAAGGGAGTGTCAGTACCAGAAGAGGTAAACCCTGTAAAAACATCAACCTAATTTTACCAGGTTGTAAAAATGAAACTAAAGATTGAGCTCCACTTAGAAATAAGGAGGTAATCAATGGATGGAAGAGGCACATTTAGAATTTGAAAGAAAAGGATTGTGATTACCACAACAAGGAAGAACAAGTAAATTATCCAAGGACATTTAATACGTTGCAATTCTAGAATTCAGCTCCCCAAACACAAACCAGTCATTTTAGAACTACACTACCTGTTCTCTGTCATTGTATGTTCTCTGCTGTCATGTTCATTGAGAACATGAAGCACAAGAGATAATGGCTATCATTCCACGGACAATTAAATTATTTTTAATGTTTTGATAAATATATAAACATGGTTTTATTTGATTATTAGAAAGGAAAAATTAGGTTCTTTCTGATTGAAATAACAGCAATTTTAGAAAGAAGTGAGAAATTTTCTTCAGTAAAAAAAAGACTCGTTCAGTAGATTAAAACTTGTTGCTTCTTGATGACTTGGTCCAGCAGGACTTTAGCTGTTACCATGAAAAAAGATCAAAGAACTTAAGACTGATCTCGAAAGCCCAGCCATAATAACTGTCAAATATATCAAAAGTTGAGTTATGATCAGCAGTTCTTTCCTGAATACAAATAAGGAAGGTATAAGGAGGTTATTAAAAAGTCAGAAAAGAAAATAAAGTCTGCTTTTCATGAGATACTTCTAGCTTCAATGACTTTTAATCCTTTTCAAAGAAAAGATAGGCATGAGAAAATAATACCTTCCCAATTTCTTATATTTCAAAAGAGGAAATTGCATTTAGAAACAAATCTGAGCCATTCACCGAAGAGGAAATTATTTGTCTACAGTTCTTAGAATAAGTGATCATTTATACACCTTGGTTCCTAGATTTTTTCAAAAGCTGAGAAAATGGGGAGTGTAGAAGAGAAGAATAATATTTAAGCATTATTCTAAAGCTCACCCAAAGGCATCTCTTCCAAATAGGAATCATGGCACTCCCTGGGCAGCTCACTGCTGTAAACTTTTGAAAAATCTGCTCTTCAGTAGGTCCTTGATGAATATATGATATGAGAAACCATAGAGTGTATTTGTTGATTTAGAGGCAGTGCATGATAAAGTTAATGGGCTTGCATTCTCAAATATTTTATGCCAGCCAATGTAGAGTTGAAGGTTAATGCAGTTAAAGTGGTATATGATGCAAGTAAAGCTTGTCTGAAAATAAATTGAATGTTAGTAAACAGTTCCAACACTGAAGATAGAGTAAGTCAAGGATGTGTGATGCCTGCTTGGCTGTTTAGTGAGTTTCTGAATAAATGCGCCAGGAATGCTTGCGGTGACATTAGATGTGAGTCAGTTAGGAATGGGAATACACTTGTTCTTTGGCATGCAGAAGGTGCTATGCTTTTGGCTGGGAACCAAAATGATTGGCAGTGAATATTACATTGATTGAAAATTAATGTATGAAATGTACTATTGTATTGTTGTTATGTTAGACAGAGAAAAATGTAATGAATTACAGCACATTATACATTAATGGTGAAAAAGAGATTAAAACATATACCTTCACAGACTGTTAATTAAAAATAAGGAAATGGATGCAGAAATTTTAAGGTATTTTTATAGAAATATTGTATGTGGTACATGGCCTGTTCAGGGGAATAGCACTTAGCAATAGCACCTAGACTTATATACATAGTGCTTTACATCCCTCTCTAAGTGGTTTACAGAATCAGCATATTTCCCCCAACAATCTGAATCCTCACTTTACCAACCTCAGAAGGATGGAAGGCTAAGTCAACCTTGAGCCAGTCAGGATTGAACTCCTGGCAGCGAGCAGAGTTACCCTGCAATACTGTATATACCAATGCACCCACCACAGAGTTTGATGAATGTTTGTTAAAAGAAGCAAAAATGATTAGAGTCATCCCAAACTGCAAAATATATAATAAATAAATGTGTATCAGAATTTCTGCCCATTTTTGTTCTATGGAAATAAGAAATAAGTTTGACAGGAGAAACATAAATACATATTAAATTACAATGCACACAAACTGTTCTTAAGTAGTTCGTGTGCAAAACAAGAACAGACAGAGCCAAGAATGGATGGATGTTGCATTATTACTAATAGAATAGAAATGAAGAACCAGTATGAAAGAATTACATTACAATACAATACAATACAATACAATACAATGCAATGCAATGCAATGCAATGCAATACAATACAATACAATACAATACAATACAATACAATACAATACAATAGTAGAGTTGGAAGGGACCTTGGAGGTCTTCTAGTCCAACCCCCTGCCTAGGCAGGAAACCCTATACTGTTTCAAACAAATGGCTATCCAACATCTTCTTAAAGACTTCCAGTGTTGGGGCATTCACAACTTCTGGAGGCAAGCAGTTCCACTGATTAATTGTTCTAACTGTCAGGAAATTTCCCCTCAGTTCTAAGTTGCTTCTCTCCTTGATTAGTTTCCACCCATTGCTTCTTGTTCTACCCTCAGGTGCCTTGGAGAATAGCTTGACTCCCTCTTCTTTGTGGCAACCCCTGAGATATTGGAACACTGCTATCATGTCTCCCCTAGTCCTTCTTTCTCTTAAGCTAAACATACCCAGTTCCTGCAACCGTTCTTCATATGTTTTAGTCTTAGAAGAATTATTACTTAGAAGAATTATGTAAATGACTATGTGAACAAAGAGTGATTGATTAAGAAACACAAAGACTGAGCAAATTGTGGTTGCATATTGCTGATGAGATCCTTAAGAAAAAGAAATATGAACAATTTAAAGAACAAAAGGCAATGCATTAAATGATATGCAGGGTGTGGCATAACCAAGGTTTGTGATTTATGAAGAAACATACCTTATTATGGTCAAAATATTTTACATAATACTATATATTATATTACATAGATATTAGCTTTTAAGGATTGTATTAGATTTGCCTTGGCAAATCCTTAGAGAGTTTATGGGAATAATCACTGTAGGCACAGTTTGCATTGGTGTTGAGTGGGGAACAGCAAAACCTAGCAACCAATCAGGTCATATAAACCTAAATTGTCCCAAAAAACAATTCTGCTAATATATTTCAAAATAATATAAACTTTAGAATAACTTTTCCACTTGACAAGAATCAGAAAAATAAAATGGCTATTGAGTACCATCTGCAAATTGAGAAGATCTTAGACTGAATAGTTAAGACTGCAGGATCATTTTTATCTAGAATGACTGTTGAATTATGGAATAAAATGAACACATCTAGTCAAGACCTTTAATTCCATCCCTAGATAAATAGAAACTAATTAAATATAGACATAATTGTTATATTACAGCATTTTTTTAAAAAAAATAGTATTATTTATGACACTACTGGCTGAGCTTCTAATTAACTCTCCAAATACTTTTCACAGGATACAGATGTCAAAAGAGTAATAACTTGATATTTCCTAAACAAACTTTTAAACATTTATTTACTTTTTATGAATTTGCAACTATCTGTTACCTCCTCCTTGCCAGACTCTTAATATAGTGGGACCATTATTATGCTAATTGACAATGGTAATTATTACAAGAAATGCCTGCCAGATAAAAAGTTATTGCTTTGAGCTGGTCATAAGCACTGGTCAGAATCTCAATAAAAAGAAAATAATCAACTTTAAGAGACATACTGATGTATAAAGTAAAAGACATCAACTTGAGCCAGGATATATACTTACAGTATTCCTTATTACAGAGAGGAAGCTATATTTTTAATAAAAAAAAAATATATGCCAGCAGCTAGCTGACCTTGACTGATTGCATATAACACTAAACTGGGTTAGATTGGATAGGAACCTGGATGGGAGACCAGTTAGAAAGTCATTGCTGGAAAATAAAGTGGGAAGACAGAGAAAAAAATATCTCAGGAGTCAATGGCAAATTTCTGTCATACTGATGTCAAGTCAGCAGCTGACTTAAGGAAATTCTAACATTTATTCTACAGTAAAACAGAATAACAGAGTTGGAGGGGACCTTAGTTCTAATACTATCTAGATCCCAAACTATTTCAAGTTATCAAACTTCTGTGAAAGAATTTAAAGTCCTAAGATTTTAAGTCCCTTTCGGGAGAGGGGGCGGTCTAGAAATCTAAATAAAGTAAAGTAAGTAAGTAATGCAGTGCATTTTCCCATGGTTCTTTAAATGTTTCCTTACCAAAAGGCTTTTGGAGATGAAATGAATCTTGAATGCTGGAAAACTTTCCCTAATTTGCCATTTGTTATTAGTGATATACTGAGGGAAAATGATCTTGAGAATTGTTCTGAGGTGAATTCATGGCATCATCGGCTAGAATCCTGTGGTGAATTATAAGTCCTCCTTGCTTTGGTAAGTTAATGACATGGTTAAAAAAAACTTTAAAGTTCTGCTTTTGTTGAAAGACAGAAAAGGAAGCTAATAATCATGAAAAGATTAATGCTTTTAAAAATCAGATTACTACTTTACATTATAAATTTAAGCAAACAAAGTTTTGCAGGATTATTTTCATTTCTAATTAAAAACTAGAAGTTACATTTTTACTGACTGAAAGATTTTTTTTTTGTTAAAGTTCAGTTCAATTACAATTTGAAATTGTCTCCTCTGTCTTAATCTCTCTTTGATTTAATGAGGTTTACTCCTAGATAAATAAGCATAAGAATATCCAATCTTCTTGAAAAATAAAGCAGGCTTCTTTCAGTTTTGCAATAATATGCATAAATCGTTTCCTGTCTGAACTGCAAAGAAGGAAAGGGAGAATGGCAGATGGAGATGAAGCAACAAGCACCTACTTATAGTGCTGCAATTACATATTATACAGCCAGTTACTAAACCATGCACACTATTTGATGCTAACAGCGATACTATGCCTTATGCTGCAGTTGGTGTTATTCTAGATCACAAAGCTTAAAGGAATTTGTGGTTTTAAAATCTCATTTTAGGTTTTCTTTATATTCAAAGTACAACTTTTTTTCAAACTAAATTATAATTTAAAAATTTTAAATTCTGTTTTCTGCCTATTTATTTATTTATTTATTTATTTATTTATTTATTTATTTATTTATTTATTTATTTATTTATTTATTTATTTATTTATTTATATTTAATGCTTCTAGACCGCCCCCTCTCCCGAAAGGGACTCGGGGCGGTGTACAGTCCATGCAAAATATATCAAAATACAATAAAAAGTTGAATATGTACAGTTGGCATGGAGGAGGTTAAAAATGTAATTAAAAGAACTGTACAAAGCTAGTATAAATATAAGTTTTTAAACCCCTAAAACAGACACAATAAATTAAAAACAATACCCCTAAAATAACCAGTTAACAATATATTTGCCAGGAGGGACAGTTGTAATTATGTCAGGCCTGCTAATCGGAACAGGTAACTCTATGATACTTAGGATGGATTGTTTTAATAAAGATAATTTGAGATAGCTAGATTAGCGGTGGCTAACTATTGGGGACAAAATTTGGATATTCAAAGAAGTGAGTGGTATAATGAAATCTGGAGTATGGCAACAAATGATAAATCAACAACAGAAATTAAATTTTAAAAGGGGATGATTAAAGTAAACAATTATAATGAAATAGGGGGGATTTTATAAAAATAGTGTTGGTGGAAGTTAAAGGGAATAAACCTACTCAAGAATGCATATTGTTTTGGAAGAGATAAGGGCACAATTGGAATATATTGTATATGTTTTAATTGTTATAGAAGAAATATAAGGAGGAAAATGGTCTGGGGGTGCACTGTAATATTTGAATTTTTTATTTTTTTTATTTAGATTTATATGTATTATGTTTGTATTGTTTGTATTCAAAATAAAAAAAATATTTTAAACAATAATGATAATTTGAGATAATAGTCATGAGAACTTCTGGTAGACCATCCTCCAGGTAATGTTTTACAATTGTTCTACTCTTTTCCAAGTTTGTAGTTCCACTCAGTGATATAGGAAAATATTGGTCCTTGTAGAGCTCTCTAAGGATTAATTCTCTTTCCTGAAGTTAAGAGCCATGGGAGGCTGCTGGGAGAAGTCATCTGTTGTTGGGATGATATATTGTCAGTACACTGGTCATTCACAGCTATAAGTTGTCACTATGGCCAAGCCAAAGACAACAGTGTCCAGAAGTTGTGTGGGTCTGAATGGCACAAAACAAATAGAGGATAAACACAGAGCAGGTGGATTCGCTCAGCGATTGATTGTTTCTCTGCCTGCTCCAGTGTTTACTCTGGATGAGTTGGATTCCTCTGAAAGAGCAGTGCCAATTCCTGGGTGTCTTCCTGGATTCTTGACTACTGCTTAATTAACAGACTGTGACAAGCTTTACCTGGAGGGAGTTGGCCTACCTATTTCAAACCCATATGGAAAAGCTCCCTGCCTACATCACCACCAATGGTGGGATTCAAAAAAAATTACTACTGGTTTTGTGGGCATGGCTTGGTGGGCATGGCAGGGGAAGGATACTGCAATTTCCTTCCTGATCAGCTGGGACTCAGAAGGCAGAGAATAGATGGGGGCAGGGCCAGTCAGAAGTGGTATTTACCTGTTCTCCAAACTACTCAAAATTTCCACTACCGGTTCTCCAGAACTGATCAGAACCTGCTGAATACTACCTCTGATCACCACCCATTCAGGCTACTGAAATGGACTTTAAATTGAAGGCTATTTGCAAGTAACAACTGGTATAAAATGAGGACTATTTGGAAGTTGCAACTGGTAAAACATGCTTTTATACTGAAATTGGTAAAGAATGCTAGTTAGCTTAAATGGAATCTAACAAGAGGCTTCCCATTTTAATTCATCATTATTTTCATGGACAACGAAAGTGTACTAAAATAGTTAAACCTGTTCTGATGAAATTAAATATGAATTTATGCCACGTATATCATTTTGGGATCCCTAAGTAAGGCAATGCAATAGGAAATAGTGAGACTGATAAAAGAATGCAGAAAACCTGAAAGTTGCAGAGTTAAGATGCAGTCATCTAACATCAGCAGCAATATCCTATTGGTGCTGCCTTATACAGTATCCTTCAGAATTATTTTTTCATTGACTGAAAGGCTGAGGTTTTTGAACATTTCTTTTATACCACATTAAAGCTAATAGTGATTAATGATTGACTTGCACTTTAATAAAACAAATGGTAATTTACTAGGATTATATTCATGATAGTATTAAATACATTGCTTCCCTAGGAAGCAGTTTATATCTGTATTGCGTGGGGTTTTTTTAAATAGTTTTTCTTGGACAAGCTGACCAAGAACAGCTGGCATAGCTGCCACTGAAGCTGTTAAGGGGCAAGCTGACCCTTTACGGGAAGCCAGAAACATTGTTTGCTCTGCTGTTACGTCATGAAGTAAACTGTATGTACTGATCTTATATCGGGGCAGAGTAACATTTTAAAGGGCATTTCCTAAAGCTCTAATCCTATAGTTTTGCTAATGAATGTTTATTTTCCATTTTCTTCTTGTTTGTTTGTTTGTTGGATTTATATGCCGCCCTTCTCCCAAAGGACTCAGGGTGGAGTACAACATAAAAAAAAAACCCATATATTGCAAAGGTTAAAAAGGAAATTAAATAAATAATTTAAATAAATTAAATTAAAAACAAACCCAATTAATATTAACAATAAAAATTTAAAAAATAGATTAAAATTAACAATTAAATTAATCATTTATTTTATTCCATTCAGGCCAGGCCGGCTTGCTGGAAAAGCCAACTTTTTAGGGTTTATTGGAAGGACCAGAGGTCGGGGATTATGCGAAGCTCCTGGGGCAGCTCATTCCAGAGGGAAGGAGCTCCCACAGAGAAGGCTCTGCCCCTGGGGGTCACTAGCTGACACAGTCTGGCTGACGACACACTGAGGAGGCCAACACTGTGGGATCGCACTGGACAGTGGGAAGCCACTGGTGGCAGTAGGTGGTCTCGCAGGCACCCTGGGCCTAAGCCATGGAGCGCTTTAAAGTTCATAATTAGTACCTTGAATTGCCCCTGGAAAACAACTGGCAACCAGTGCAAGCCGCCTAAAAGGGGTGTAATATGGGAGCACTCAGGTACTACCATGTTAACCCGCGCGGCCGCATTCTGGACCAGCTGAAGCCTCCAGGTTCTCTTCAATGGGAGCCCCATGTAGAGAATGTTGCAGTAGTCCAGGCAAGAAAGGATGAGGGCATGAGTGACTGTGCACAGAGCATCCTGATCCAGGAAGGGACGCAACTGATGTACCAGGTGAACTTGGTAAAAGGCCCCCTGGTCACGGCCGTCAGGTGTTCTTCTAAACTAAGTCATGTATCCAGGAGGACTCCCAGATTGCGGGCCCTCTCTGAGGGGGCTAAAATTTCTCCCCCTATCATCAAAGATGGAACAAGATGCACAACTTGGGATGACAGAAACCACAGCCACTCAGTCTTGGAGGGATTGAGCTTGAGCCTGTTCCTCCATATCCAGATCCGCACAGCCTCCAGGCATCGAGACATCACGTCGAGGGCATCATTTGGGTGGTTTGGGGTAGAGATGAAAAGTTAGGTATTATCAGCATATTGATAATACCATACCCCAAAACCACAATGATCTCACCCAGCGGTTTCATATATATGTTGAACAGGAGGGGTGAAAGAACCGACCCCTGGGGCACCCCACAAGTGACACGTGTTGGGATTGATCCCTGTCCTCCAGTCAACATGAACTGCGACTGATCCGACAGGTAGGAGGAGAACCACTGTAAAATGGTGCCCCCCCACTCCCAACCCCCTGAGTCTTGAATGCCTAGTTGCTTTATGTTTGCTAGGTAGCCATTGGCATCATATAGAAACAAGCATTCTGCAATCATAGTACAACAGCATTAAGAAGTTCTTTTTGTTTTGTTTATTGCAGTTTATATGATAAGCAAGAAAGGAAGAAAGAAGATGAAAAAAAAGTGGACACTGAACTAACTACAAATTCTGGCCTTTTATTAAAAACATCCAATTTTTCTACATCTCAGTTTCTGTTAGTTACATCTGGAATATCAAAATCAGTTTTTCAGATATAGTCAGCTACTATTTTCATGATCTCTATTGATCATGCAAGTCAATTGTCTGTCAAAATTTCAATATTCACTTCTCCACTGTAGAGACTATATGGAATAGAGAAGGACAGGCATTTCCCCTGAAACTATGACAAAAGGCAGAACTATGAGTCTTCACATTAAGAGTTTTTAAAAAGGTAATGTGACGCTTATTTTTTTCCTTTAGGGTATCAATATCAGGAAACATAAAGACATTATTTTTTCAAAAGGATAGCTCAGTTATAGGCATATGCTTGCAGAAGCCAAATTGCTTCTAATTAGGCTTGCACAGAGAAATTCTTATTGCCGAAAAGAAAAATATAAGAAATAAAACAACTTCCTGAAAGAAAATTGCTCATGCTTTATAATAGGATACATCTGGAAAATATCAATTGCTTGTTTATAGAACAATATTAAAAATGTATGCATGATAGGATATGATACTACAGTTTTAGAAGTTATAAGACACAAAAAAGTATTGTTTTTCTCTCTTGCTCCCCCAGCCCAGCCCAGGACTGCATGAACACATCATGGTTTGGGGGGGGGGGAATCTAAGGAATTATTATATACACAAATTGCATGGTTTTTTTTCTTGTACAACAACAGTAAAGCAATTCATAATGCAGTTAATAGAGAGTTGACTGAAGTGAAACAGAGCAATAACATTCACTTTGTAAATATAGATTAAAACTGCATTGGCAAGTCATAATGGTAAAGGTTATGAAATATTTATTTAGCATCACAAATCTATGCATTTGGATTCAAAGGAAAGTCATTTGTGTGTGTGGTTAGCTATAGATGATATAGACTGAAAGACAGAAGACAGACGGACAATGAAACATTCAAAGCTTGTTTTGAGAACTGCATTGGCATGAATCAGCATTTTGAATATTAACAAAATATCCAAACCTCTGTTCATTCTAACAAAGATTATACACCCAATTTTAGATGTGGCATATTTTGCAGATGTGACTGAAATAAAAATAAAGACCAACAACATCTGATCACAATTTGAAGCTAGACATTCTTTCTTCTTTCAGTGGATTCTTTCCATTTTTCTTTTGATTTATGTTTTTGTTGTGGTTCTAAGTATCTTAAATAAAATAAAATGTGCTATACTTTTTCACATCCATAGTAATATGACAAATGTCTCCTTTCCAAGTCAATTTTTAATTGCTCCTTGGGGTCCAGGCATAAAAATGTATTTTTATTTATCTAATTTATATAACTGCTCATCTCACCAAAAGTGATTCTGGACAGTTGCAGCAAAGCTAAAACAGTGGGGGGGGGGGGAAACTTAATGGGAGATCATTACTTGCTACTTGACCTATTTAACAAGGCATTGACTTGACTAAATTTAGCAATTCACCTGCAACATTTACATGGAATATGGAGAAAAACAAAAGCATGAAGAAAAACATAAAATCTGGGGAAAGTATTTTAGACCTTCTTGTTTCATCATAATGTAGTGGTTCTGGAAATGGAATGTGATAAGAATATTAAGGCCACTTAAGGAATTTGTGGTTTATGGGATTTTTTAAAATAATAATCAACATTAATATTCATTAATCATCCTACTAGTATTTTTCTGGGGAAACTACCACTATTGGGTGCGTACTTTACTTCAAAAATTAAGATAAAACTTTTTGCATTAGAATTACCATAGTAATGGAAAAATCAATTCAAAATAAAAAATTTAAATTGTAAGAATATAAACATACAAGTAGTACTCAATTTATGATCAGTAATAATAATGCATGTAGCTAATTTAACAGGAAAAGCAGTTTTATAAAGCAAATGTTCCCCTACTTTTCAATTTTCTTGAAGATTCTCAAACATTCTCAAAACTTGTGGTACAACCAGAACAATTTAAATAGACTCAAAACCATAGAAATGGTGGTAGATTTTAGGAGAAACTCTCCTATACTACCACCTCTTATAATATTATACAACACAGTATCAACAGTAGAGACCTTCAAATTTCTAGGTTCTATAATATCTCAAGACTTAAATGGGACACCTAACATCAAAAATGTCATCAAAAAAGCACAACAAAGAATGTTCTTTCTGTGCCAACTCAGAAAGCTCAAACTTCCCAAAGAGCTGCTGATTCAGTTCTACAGAGGAATTTTTGAGTCTGTCATCTGAACCTCTATAACTTTCTAGTTTGGCTCTACAACCAAACAAGACAGACACAGACTTCAACGGATAATTAGAACTTCAGTAAAAAAAACAATTGCTACCAACCTGCCTTCCATAGAAGACCTGTATACTGCCCGAGTCAAAAAGAGGGCTGTGAAAATAACTACAGACCCCTCTTATCCTGGACATAAATTGTTTCAACTTATACCCTCAAAACGATGCTATAGGGCACTGCACACCAGAACAACTAGGTCAAGGACAGTTTTTTCCTGAATTATTTGTTTCTCTGCTAAACAACTAATTCCCACAACACAGTCAAATTATTTACTAAGACTGTATTACTATTATTCTTATAATCCTTCCTAGTACCTATCTTCTCCCACTTATGACTATAGCCATGTTGCTTGTATCTTTACAATTTATATTGTTTTATTTGTTTCCTAGTATGATTTGATTACTTATTAGTAACCTATGGCTATTACAAAATGTTGTATCTTATGATTCTTGATGAATGTATTTTATTTTTCTTTATGTACACTGAGAACATATGCACCAAAGACTAATTCCTTTTGTGTCCAATCACACTTGGCCAAAAAAGAATTCTATTCTATTCTATTAATCTGAAGCTGAAATGAAAGCCTCTAATCTTTACCCAGGGATATTTTCATATGCATCCTCCTTTAAAGAGACCAAAGCGTTTTT
Source organism: Natrix helvetica (assembly GCF_964273705.1). Taxonomy (NCBI): domain Eukaryota; kingdom Metazoa; phylum Chordata; class Lepidosauria; order Squamata; family Natricidae; genus Natrix; species Natrix helvetica. The sequence goes on from NC_138552.1 coordinate 47,579,074, forward strand.
ATATCCAGGGCAGATGGACTGAATCTCTGTACTGAGCCATTTCTCAGCTTCACATTATTATGAGGTTGTAGTTTACAGACAGAATTAACAGAAGGTGAAGGTATTTTATAATTTTACTAAATCAACTTTAAGGCAATATAGAGTCATTTGTTAGGTATTATTCATCCAAACTGAAGAACAGCCAAAATATTTTATTTTAATAAGACAAGTGCAAAACATTTTCAATGAGCCTTAGCTGTGTTCAAGGAGAGTTTTGAATGGTTGTACAAATCCCTGATTCTGAGAGATATTAATTACTGGGACTATATGCACACATAGACAAATCATTTATATATTTCCAGCAGCAACTTATTTATCTACTGCTAAGACCCATCATTTCCCATCCTCCCCTCAACACACAGACACACATTTGCATATGTTTGACAGGGCACTTTTAGCATTGTCTCCAGGGTTATTTTAACAACAAGGACGTTTCTTTGTGGCCCAGATCAAATTTTAGAATAAGAGTACCACTGAATTCGAAGTAAATCCTCTAACAGTTTAAGAGGGGGATTCAAATTATAGTTATTTTCTCCAACTTTTGAATGCTACTACATACCTTAGTTTTTGGGTTTTACATTTATTACATTTGTTACATCTGGTGCTGTTTTTAATGGGAGTTTTTATTCTACTTGTAAGCTATAAATATCCACGACATTTGTTACTTTTGAACAAATTACTGCAACACAAACATGTTTGAAACCAATTCATGAAAATAATAAAAGCTAGAGGTTTGCACAGGAAAAAGAGACGTTCAGAACTTACCTTTCTGTCTCATTTGTTATGAACATTTCAGTTAGACAGACATCATGTAACTATTAAGAACTGAGATGGACCTTTATTTCAATTACTTTGTCAAAGGTTCATATATCTCTTCTGTTAATGTCCCTTCCATTAGCATGTTTTTTCTATGCTCAAATAAAACCTGGCTTTCTCTAATTTAAATCCATTATTCCTGTGTTTTGACATTTTAGAGAGCAGGTGATACCTTTCTTCTGCAGGATTCTATTGCGTTCAGTCTGTTTTTCTCAATGCTAAATACGCTCAGCCCCCACAAATATATCTTATAGGTCCTCATTTCTAATCCTGTTTATTGTGTTATCCTTTTCTGAACCTTCTCCAATTTATTAGAATCTTTCTTAAGACGTGGTAGACGTACTTCTGAAATTCTCAGTATGGAATAGAATTCGGTTTCTACAAAGTTAGCCTTTCTTTCACATTCTTTGTCAAATGCGTACTACTTCATTCCAAACATTAAACAAACATTATTGGAGAGCACAGAATAGGATAGAGCCCTCCAGTGGAGTCCCTCCTCCCATCTCTCTCTCCTTGGATGCTGAACCATTGGCAAACACTTACTTAAAGGATTCATCTAATAAAAATGGCATGCAGCTTCAATGGGTTTGGAGTTTGCTAATCCAGATAACATAGGGCACTTGTTTAAATGCTTTGCTAATCAAGTTGCATTATATTCACAAAAATCTATAACAATTATTGCTTCCTAACAATATAAATTGTATGGGGTAAAAGCCGAGTTCATTTTGTATAAATAGGTTCCCATATTTTTGCACAAATATTAATGAAACATATGTCTGTCTGTCTGCCTGTCTGTCTATCTATCTATCATCTATCTATCTATCTATCTATCTATCTATCTATCTATCTATCTATCTATCTATCCTTGTGCTATATTCATTTTATTATATTTCTATTTAAACTTTATACCTACATATTTAAATGCACATATTTAAATATTATATTGATTTACTATAACATCCTTTCATTTTCCTGTTTCTTTAAACTACTGCATAAATCCTTGTTTACATGCAAAAACTTCAGAATATATGGAATTTACTCTTCTGAGCAGACATATTTCTAAACTTTAGCTTCAGAGTTGGGAAACCATCTCACATTGTGACTGTACATTAAGAGCAACATGAAAAGTTAAGGCACGCAGCAGGGTGGCTAATTTAGCTCCATCCTCTTCTAGCTATCTTGTGATCCCTGGCTTGGCAGTTTATGCCTCTTCAGCAGGTGATCTTCCTATACCGACAACTCATAGAAATGCAGAAGTTTGAGTCACATTGTAAGGAGACTCAGGGATATTTAGAAGGGGAGTTTATTGTCAGCTACTGATTGAACAGGGAGCAGCAAAAATCCAACATGCCAGGAACACCAGCAAATGTTGCTTATGCAATGAGAAAAATGAAACAGTGAATCATCTTTTCAGTGGTAGCAGCAAAATCTCACAGACTGATTATCTGCAACATCACGATAGAGTTGTCGGAATTGTAAATTAGAAGCTTTGCCAGAAGTTTGAATGCAGAAAATATTACTGGGAACACCAACCTGAGAAAGTTCTTGAAAATGACCAAGGCAAGCTCCTGTGGGACTTTCAGAACCAAACAGACAGACATCTGGACCACAACATGCCTGATATCGCTATTGTGGAAAAGAAAACAGTCTTGTTCATTGATATTGTAATACCAGGTGATGCACAAATTGAAGAGAAACAGCCCCCCAAAAATGACAAAATATTGTGATTTACAAATGGCAAACTTCACATTTACTTGCATTGATATTGCTATCTAGTTGGGTAATGAAATGTCTATAAGCAAACAATCATACTCAAAAAGTATACCCAGGGACTCCTTAGAGAAATCTATGATGTAACTCTTAAAAATCATGGCAGTCTTAATTCAGGACTGAAACATGAGGGATTAATTAATTAATTAATTAATTCAGGACTGAAATATCTAGGGATTCAACTCTAGATTTAAAATTCAGAATAATCTAGCCAGACGGATGAATGTGTGTCAGTTTTACTACCACATTTTAAACAAAATCTATCCAGTTTCTTATCCCTTTAGGAAATCTATGAATATTTCTTTATTCCTTTAGGAAATGGATGCATTTTGATAGTTTTTTAAATTACAAAATAAGCTTTAGAAAATGTTTATTATTTATAATATTAATAGTTCAGATGCATCTGTTTTCCCAAATATACTGTAGGATCTTCAAAAATTGCAGTGTTCCTCTGGTTTGTGACCCACCATAAATGTTGAAGTCCTAACAAATTCTCTTCATATGGAAAACAGTGTCATGGGGAGATGGAAGGTTTTGCATTCTTCTAAAGACAGATTAGCACTTAGACATATATACTGCTTTATAGTGCTTTATACCCCTCCCTAAGCAGTTTATAGAGTCAGCATATTGCCCCGCATTTTACTGACCTGGGAAAGATGGAAGGCTGAGTGAACCTTGAGCTGGTGAGATTTGAACTGCTAAATTGCAGGCAGCCTGTAGTCAGCAGAAGTAGCCTGCAGTACTGCACTCTAACCACTGCACCACCGTGGCTCATACTTTTGAAGCTTTAAAAGCCACACCATATCTGAACATAATACCCCAACTAAATGGTCCTTTGCTTTACAGCACCTGCATTTGCACTACCAAGATTTGTCAACGGTTATGTGATTTAGATGTAGAGGACCATGTATTTCCCTTTCCACTGCTAGATATTGAAAAGGACCAATTCCTTTAATTCTAATCTGGGATACAAAACTGCCACCAATTCATTATATGGGGCCATCATTCAAAATACACCTTCCCACCAGTGGCTTTTTTACAAAGACATAGTAGGATCTTTGCATAGGTGCCCTTATATTTATTATGTGTAAAAATCATGCTGGCTAAAGTTAAACAGTAGGTATAGTATCTGTTGCCATGATAAGTATAAAATAGTAAATATGGGCTGATACTTTTATTGTTTTGATCCCCTGCCCTTGCTAATAGAAAAGCTCCATTCAGGGAAGGAAATGTAAATGAAATCATATAATGGGAGGACTATTCCTTCAAATGCCATATGAAAAGTTATGACCTGCCCTTCTAAGATGCTAATTTTATGGACCTTATGTTTATAACTGCTGATTTAGCCTTAAATGATAAATTAATGGCCAAAATAACCTAAATTCAGATTTGATACTGAGGACCTGGAACAACTCCACTCGCTGAAGGTACTACTTATACATTCATAATGTTATTGCCTTCTTTTATTACATAATGATGGCAAGCACTGGACTCTGGGGTGCAAATCGATTAACCTGAGAGAGGGCATGATGAATTTTGTAAATTGAAGCAATTTTCTAGTAATTTTGCTGATCTATTTTTGTTTTATATTTTTGTGAACTAAGGCATATGAATGAACTGCCAAGGACATTAATTTCATATGTTTGCAGTTGCTGGTGTTTTTATACTATAAAAGTGTTCCAGACACCATAGATTATATTGGATTTTGTCCAAGGGTTTCTGCCTAAACAGGGGGTTGGACTAGAAGACCTCCAATGTCACTTACAACTCTCTTATTCTATTCTATCAGGAAAGAGACAGTGGTACCACGATGGAAGGAGTTTCCACCTCAGAAATCTTTCCAGCTATTCTGGAAACTTTTGTGTCAGGAAATGAGCTATTTCAGAAGAATTTGTCAATCCCATTCACAGACAGCCTCGCTCTTCCCCAATCAGAAGGCGATCTACCAATATAAAACCAAACTCCCAAACAATTGGAAGCAAAAATGTTGCTTTTTTTCCTCACTCTTGCCTTCCTACAGAATTGCAGAACGTTGGAAGTAGCAGGTTTTTTTTCTCCCATTGGCTCCAATATTGCAAGTAGCAGGGGCAATCACTAAGTTGGTGGAGAAACCAAATAAGTCAAGATATTGCCTATGTAATTGAAGCTCCATCACTGTGATATTTGAGGGTTTTTTTTTTACACACATACACATAGCCCAATGCTCTGATCAGGAATGTTGATTTATAAAAATAAGATCAGTTTTACTCACGGTGCCTGTTCTTTGCAGTTATACCAATGGTCTTGACTTATGACCATCGCACTGGAAAAAAGTGAATTACAGCTGGACTTCATACTTAATGACTGTCGCAGCACTCCCAAAGTCATGTGATTAAAATTTGGGTGCTTGGCCACTGGCATATACAGTAGTGGCCAAAATTGTGGAAACCTTTTGGGAAAAGTGTATTTTTAAGATTTGATGGATGATAAACACAAATATCAATGGAAATATAATTTATTCAAGAATGTAATGCAACGAAGTTTGTTCAATTATCTATATTCTATGAAATGTTATAGCCAAATATAGCCAGCAATAAAACCCAGTTAATAGAAACAATCATTCAATCTTGGTTTCATGTTATAACAGCTGCAGAATTAAAAGACTTGGTTCACTCCATGGGAAGATGTGGTAAAGCCGTAAATCATGCTAAAGGTTTCCAAACTATGTATTAACTGACATGGTGATAACTTTTGTATATCTCATTTTTTCTACAGTGATAATTTTTATATCTCATATACCTCATTTTTCTACATGTTTAACTTTTCTTCTTTATAACTGCTATTCTAATAGCAAATCCTTCATAAAAGTTATTGCATTGCATTCTTGATTAAATTATCTTTTCATTGATATATTTAATTTTATGGTACTACTAAAAAAAGTGGTGTTATTAGCCATCAAACATCAAAAATACTGTACACTTTTCCCAAAAGGTTTCTACAATTTTGGCCACTATTGTATTTACAATGGCTACAGCATCCTGGAGTCATATGACTACCATTTGTAACCTTCCCAGACAGCTTTTGGCAAGCAAAGTCAATGGGGGTAACTGGATTCACTTAATGACCTCACTTAACAACTATAGTGATTCACAGAACAACCTTGGCAAAAAAAAGTGACTTAACACTTGCTTAGCAACAGAAGTTCTGGTTCCAATTGTGCTGGTAAGTTGAGCACTACCTAGTTGGCTATGGCTTGGTGTTTCAGTGCACTGAATGGTGGAAAGGTATTCCAAATCTTTATTAATTACTGGCACAATGGTTAATTCATAATTTTCTGTCAGGCAAAGAAGATTGTAAATGAATCGTTCTCTTTGGATAACATTCACAGGCCCAAAGATTCCTGAAATAAAATGTGATAAATATAAAACCTAAGGAATATTTCTAGTTCAAATCTCCAAGAGAGTTTGGAAGTTGGGGGTATGTAAAGTCAAACAGTTAACTGCATACATATTCCATAAATTATTATATCAGGATAATAGCTTTAAATCAAGAGTTGAAAATCTATGCACCATTTTATGCATTGTTACAACACATGCTGGCGAATATTGATGGCATTGTAAGTCCATAACACCTTTACAGCCTTAAGTCTCCCAAATCTGATTTAACATATCAGAATCCATTACACAGCATTTTAAAAGCAAAGCTATTTTATAGCCTTTCTCTTGCTCATCTAGTATAATAATCATTGTGGATTTCATTGTGATTGTGTGGTTGAACAGCTTTCAAACCAAATCTCCGAAATTAACCTCTCTATTTTCTGAATAATAATTCTGAACTACTGCTCTATTGTACCAAATATGTAAAACTCAAGGTCTATTTTACTTCAATAAGGAGCTACTCAAGAATATGCCAAGGCCCGGGAGCATCCACAACAGAGGTTTTATCAAAATGTCAAAGCATTCATCATGACTTAACAACACAGACTCTGCTTATTATGAATTGGTATGTGACACACATCATAAATACAAAAATGGTGGAGTTTATGTTACAATATCACAGTGTGCATTTCATTATTTGACCTCCTTCCCTCTCCCTGCAGGTATCTCTCTGCAGACACATCTACATTTTGCAGTATGATGAAATGGCATCATAAAACGGCAATTTCAGATGTCAGTTACTGTTAGCAGTAAAAAGTAAGGGACTTGGCCTGATGTTTTTGCATGTCAGTTCATTAATATATGTCTCTGTACTGATTTACTTAGAAGTAGGCTTCTTCCGTCTTCTTTCTTGCATCCATACTTTAGAAAGAGAAGAAATAATATTCTGTCAGAGTTAAATAGATATATGTATTTAGTTAGAAGAAGAGTACAAGTAGTTCTTGGCTTACAACCATTTGTTTAGCAAATATTCGAATTTACAGTGGCACTAAAAAAAAGTGATTTACAACCATTTTTCACACTTATGACCATTGCAGCATCCCCACATGATCAAAATTCAGATGCTTTAGAACTGGCGGGTATTTATGATAGCTGCTGTGTCCCAGGGTCATATAACCACCCGTTGCAAACTTCCTGACAAGCAAAGTAAATGCATGAAGCCAAATACACTTAGCAGCCATATTAACTAACTTAACAACTGCAGTGATTCGCTTAACTGTGGCAGGAAATGTTGTAAAATGGGGCAAAACTCACTTAACCACTGCCTTGCTTAATAACATAAATTCTGGGCTTAATTCTGATCTTAAGTCAAGGACCAGGGATGGGCTGCAATTGGTTTAACAACAGGTTTGGTAATTGCAGAGGCATGGAAATCAGCTGTGCGACATGAATCAGCTGAGCCAGAAAAAAGGAAATATAGGACAGAATAGGGCAGGGGTGGGTGGGCAGGGTCAGATGGTCGCCAGAACTACTGGTTCCCCCAAATTGGTCCAAACAGGTGGCAGCCCATGACTTTCAAGGACTATCTGTATTAAAATATAATAGGACACTTATATCAGATTTTAAAATCCCCCATTTCAAGCCAAGCATGCACAGACAGAAAAAGCTTTGAAGAGTTGGTTCTGGTTTAGAACAAAACACTGGCAGTGGCAGGCAGTGCATGTGTGCAGCCTATCACATATTAGCAAAAGCCCATGTGCTTTGGAATTTAGTTGTAGACAGGTCCAAAGCCGTGGGCAGAAGCCTTGTCAAATCACAGTCCTATGTTCTAAGCATTGATGTAAAGATTGTCAGCCCGTTAAAATGTCAGAGTCTAGGAAGGCAAGTGATTCAAGGCTTCAGGTATTCAGAGTATGGTTTTCCAATGGATTATGGCTGGGCAGCAATGGCCCTTTCATGGAACCATCACCAGCAGAATCTAATTCAGGTAGTGACTATCCCTCCTGGCAGAGAAAATGCACTGAGCATTTTTGATCCAGAGAATGGCACACCTGGGCACCAGGTAGCTGCATGGGATCAGGTTCCTCGTTATTCAACTGCAGGCACTTCGGTTGCTTCAGATGATTGTGGCTGGAGACAGCTTCAGGTGATGAAGCTCTTGCTGCTTCCAGAGTCTGACAGTGCATCCAAAACAGAGTCCAGGCCCAAGGTGAGCATGCATTAAGAATTAGTAAAATTATAATTGAGATGGTGATTTCCAGTCTGGCATAAACAAAAAGCTAAGACCTTCATAATTCATTGGTCAGAACTTATTTTCCTTCACATCCCATGCCACACCCAACATTAAAAAATTATTAGGTTTTCTTACCAGCTTAAACCCCCCCCCCCCATTTCTTTTAATTTTTTTGGAAAGGATAAAGCATTGTGCCATTAACTTGCTCTTTCTGTGTCACAGTGTGGAGAAAGATTATAAATATTAGAATATCCCTCAATTTGAATTATTACAGCAATACCAAACAGGTGTCTCAGCTATCATGAGAGTCCCACAGGACAGATCAGAGGCAGAGAAAACAAAATGGCAAGAAAATAGCATGGAAAAATAACTGCAGAGCTTTCCAGAATTTGTGAAGGGACATTTTTAATTTAATCCAAATAATGTTATTATGGATTTGCTTTTATTCTATAAATGTAAAACCAGGTACTATCCTGTCCTAACAGTTATATCCAGGCAACTAGGAATACATTTAGTTTTGCATAGATGTCTAAGCCAAAAAATAAGAAAGCAAGATAACTTAATAAACTTAATTTAAAAAAATCAAACACAAGTAACTAAAATAGAAATGTAGCATTGAATACTTACATAAACAGACAACCACTGATACATGATAAAATGTAGTAAGAAAAATACATTTTGCTGTAAATAGCAGGCTACATGTGGAATTGGACGTCTTCCAAACTATCTGCTTTTCCATATTCCACAAATGGACATACTGATGGGTGAGCAAATATGCATTTATGTACCTTAAGCATGTCAGCATGATAATATAAGACCTCAGAAGTAGAATGAGAAAAGAATCCCCATTCACAAGAGCAAAAATTCTTCTTAAAGCAACAATATGGCTGTAAGACATTTCTGAAGGAACTTTTGATGGGCATCTCCCAAATTACTAATAAAACTTCACTCTTGTAAGGATAGATTATCTATGATAATATAATGAGATCAGAGGAGAAAGAGTCATGTCACTTCAGTACTAGGATTACATGATTGTCTGGAAAATGCTGGGTTCCACAGTAAGCTACGAAAGATCTGGGTTTTGGTACGCAGTCTAGTATAATTGATAATTATTCTCATTGCAATCACATGGGAGAACTGTAGATAAGAATATTTTCTTATATGAAAGCAAAGGAAAACTTTTTAATTCAATAGGCCCCAACTAGATTGAAGAGGACATACAGTAGATAATGTAGTATCATATGTTTGTTGATAAAATGTGTACTCCCATAGTTTCCTGCTTCTCGTATATCATTTTATATACTGTAAGTATATATTATGGTATTTTTCCATATCTGAATCTGTTCATTATTTCTGATTGAATTGAGAAGTGCTACTAAATGACAGTTTGTAGATGTGCCTGGTGAATCTTTGCTTTCAGAGTTTCACATTCTCTCTCATCTTTTCCCATTTTGGAATGCAAAAGACACAGCATGCAACAAAAGGGACAAAGATTGTTATATTCATGAGATGTGGCTGAGGGAAACTTGAAGAATATCATTAACAAATTATATGCACATACACCCATGTATGACTGAGCAATCAACGTACAGTGTCACCAAATAACTTTTCATTATCATGGCCATAAGAATAGACTATAGCCGGACTGGTTATAAAGGAAGAAAACAAAGAATCCAACATATAAATGTAGATGACAAACATAAAAACATAAATATACATTGAGAAAGACAAAAAGTCTAAGGAGAAAAAAACATGGAACAAAATTTTATGCAATGAATATTCAACAATATCATATGAATATTCAACAATATCATACAATTTTCCCTATTTGTTTCAGTACTTTAGACATATATAGTTAATTTAAATCCTGGCTTCATAAGTGGCTTCATAAGCATGGAACACTAGTGTAGTTATGTTGTGCCTTGTATTGGGTATTTCACTTCTCAAAGCTAAGTTTTTGAAATATAAGCACTCTTTGGACATTCCAAATCTTAAATCAACACTCAGAGAGACAAAGAAAGTGTTTTAACTCTATTTCTGAAACATTTCTGTACAATATAGAATTCAGTAAAATCAGCATTCTACATGGAGGATAGAGCCTTAACATAGAAGGCAGTAACTTCTGCTGCTTCTTGTGGGGAAAAAATAATGCAACGAAAGAGAGACTAATGAAGAGGGGACAAAGTCGATTTCATTGAGGGCTGCATCAAGGTTGTGTTCGATCTCGGGGGGCTGGGGTGGGCATGGCCAGCTCAATATCAGTCGTGTTGGTGTCACTTGTGGAGGCCTGAGTACTCTGCCAGCAAAAATGGGTTCCTGAACTCCAGTTTTGGTGCAAGGGGCACCATGTGCGGGTCCTTCGCTATTTCCAGGGTGGTCCCATGGGCCAGATCTAAGTTCCCCGTGGGCCAGCTCCAGATCCTGGTCTTGAGTTTGACATCTCTGGACTAATGGATATCATATCTTTGGTGGGGATCTATCTAGAGTTGATTATAAGATGGGTGGCTATATAAAATGTTATAAATAATTAATAAAATAAATAAGTGTGTTGAGGTACTTTTCCTCTTTGTACATCATCTCCAGATTTAAAAAGTCCAAAGATGATTTTTAATCTATCCAGATATTATCAAACTATCTTTTTTTGCTCAGAAAGCTGTATTTAGTTGAGCTGACAAACTTAGGTTATTGAGCATGAGAAAACTATTTTTCTTTCTTTATCCTATTAAATAAAGGATGTCCACCTATCACCATACATCCTTTCAGTGTATAGTTACCATCTCTCCTGGGCAGTATACTTAACTCAAAAGCCATGCACAGATGCCTATGACAGATGGTGCACATTTTTGGCTATAAAATTAGCAATATTGATAATTATGGAAAACACTCCTCCATAATAGACTGTAAAGAAATGTTGAGGCACTAGATAAAATACTTGACTTTTAATAATGGAGCATATGAGGATGGAGAGCATAACAACTTATGGGAAAAACCGAGGATGCTATCCTTTTAATCGTGAACTTCAGAATAATATATATAATAGGAAAAATACTTTAATAGAAGATAACATATCTGGCTAAGCAGACTACCCACAACGATCTTGAATTTATTCCATACTCGGATGAGGGAACAATCATTTTCTCTCCTGAAGCAAGATCTTACAGAACTTTAAAATTGTTGTTAAATATTGCTAAGACTCAATAGAGATTTCATTTCTTTAGAGTCCTGCAGAAAATCAGGTGGAAAAATGGCTGCTGACTTCTTTCTATTGGTCCATGATAGAAAGTGTCCTCACATACTGTATAACAGTATGTTACACTGGTTTAACAGTTGTGGACAGGAAGATACTACAGAGTATGAACAATTTGGCACAAGAAACCATTGGTTGCTCTAACACCTCTGGATGACATCGCCAGGTATTGGAATTGAATCACCTCTGGATGACATCGCCAGGTATTGAAATTGAAGACTCACCTGTTCCGATTAGCAGGCCTGGCATAATTACAATCTGTCCCTCCTGGCAAATGTATTATTATCTGGCTATCTTAGGGGTTTTTTAATTTGTTGTGTCTGTTTTAGGGATTTAAAACTTATATTTATATTAGCTTTGTACAGTTCTTTTAATTGCATTTTAACCTCCTCCAAACTGTACATATTTCACTTTTTTATTGTATTTTTTGATATTCTCTATGGACTGTACACCGCCCCGAGTCCCTTCTGGGAGAGGGGGCGGTCTAGAAGCACCAAATATAAATAAATAAAAATAAATAAGGTATAGCTGTTTCAGCAAAGTAAGGAAGTACTTAGGGATGATTCATACCCTGGCCAGTGTCTCCTTTCACCTTTACCATCGGGTAGAAGACATCGAAGTATAGCCAATCTGGACAAACAGGTTTAAAAACAGCTTCCATCCATTAGCTGTCAGACTCCTAAACACAATCACAATCACTCCATGTACATATGGAAATGTATAACTAGTTTTTTTTTCCTTCCTCAATTTCTTGTATAAATTGGGAATTGCATTATCTTGTATTTCTGTAATGGATTGCACCAGTAGAAGCTAAACCAATTTCATTGTATACAAGATGTACAATGACAATAAAGACTATTATTATATATTTTATTCATTAAACGTGAAACTCAGTCAACTGAACATTCAAAAATGTATCACAAATACTATTGACTGGTGCTAATGGTTGATACAGGTTGCTGCCAGTGTCCTAGGTATCAACCAAGGACCTTCTTAAGATGTACAATGTTCTGAGTAGCATAGTTTTTTGCAGTTCTGTTGGTGTTATTGCAGGAAGCTGCAATTTCTTGATGTGTTTTATAAAATTCTTGGACAACGGATATCACTGTTGTTGTTGTTGGTGGTGGTGGTATTATTGTTGTAGTTGTTGAAAAATTCAAATAGCCTTCACTGCCGCTTTTTTCTTTCAGTCCCAACCTTTACTCTGCATATTGGCTAGCTGGTTGACTTGCAACTCATCCTATTCCATCCTTGGAAGAATGGCTTGATCTACAAAATGCTTTAAGATTCAGATTAGATTGCTGTTCATTTACTGTTTTTAACATTCTGTCCTTTGGCCAAAGATTTACATAGCATCCTGAGTAAAATCAAGAAAAACAAAACAGGCCTTGTCCACAGGCTTCATTATATACAATGCACAATGCAAAATGAAAAGACATGGCTGGGGAAAAGCAAAAAAAAAAAAAAAAAAAAAGCAGATGCTTTACCTGACTTGATGGCACCAATGAAATTAATAGAGTTCCACCTGAAGTGACTTGATGGATCACTTTCATGAAGTTGAATGTGGAAGTCCAATCTCAGAGCTGTAGATGGCCTTTGAGCTGAATTTGCTTATTTGTATGCTGGAACAGTAAAGCATTGCATAAATGAATGGCATATAACATGATATAATACCAAATTTAACTTCCAGGTTTTGTTCCTATATTTCCATTGCAATATACTGTATGTGAGCACACACTGTTCAATGGCATTATATTGTAGTTAGTGAACCAATAACATCTGGCTTAGTCTCACAGGTTCCTTGGTTTGCACTTGAATATTGAACAGAGCAGATTTAGCTTTACCAAATTTCTTTGAGTCAAGTTAATTCATAAGATAAAGGTTTCCCTCGCACATATGTGCTAGTTGTTCCCGACTCTAGGAGGCAGTGCTCATCTCCGTTTCAAAGCCGAAGAGCCAGCTCTGTTTGAAGAAGTGTCTGTGGTCATGTGGCCAGATGACTAAACACCGAAGGAACACAGAATGCTGTTACCTTCCCACCAAAGGTGGTTCCTATTTTTCTACTTGCATTTTTACATGCTTTCAAACTGCTAGGTTGGCAATAGCTGGGACAAGTAATGGGAGCTCACTCCGTTATGTGGTGCTAGGGATTTGAACCACCAAACTGCCAAACTTTCTGACTGACAAGCTCAGCATCTTAGCCGCTGAGCCACCATGTCCCTCTAGTTGATTCATATAGATTCCTTAATTATGCCCTCTGTGCAAATGAAAACGGATCTCAACATCGGCCCAGAAAGTAAGCAATATTTTATAATAATATAATACAAGTTATCCCTTTTGCATTAACATAGCAAGAAACTAGTAGTCTAAATGTACTACACTTTTTTGATGTACACTTTCTTATCCTACTTCTGACAAATCTTCATTGTTGACAAAATGCGTTCTTCTTAAGTAAAATGTTCTACGATTGCATCCTGATTGGAAATCATTGGAACTGCAGAGTTTGATTGATAAAGGTCCTAAATTTGTCAACAGAGCCCCATTTTAAACAAGGAAGTCTTTAGAACAATTCTGTGAAACAGCAGGAAAACCATCCAGCTTTGATTAATAATTTTCTTTCACAGCAGCTTTGATACAGTGAACAAAAAGGGCTATTTCATGTCACCCTTTTTAGAATGATGCTACTCTGTCCAGTGATTCCTTCCTTCCCAAGTAGCAACACTCATTGCTTTTTCATCTTATTATTGGGTTCTTACTGTTGCTCTAATCTTGTTACTTATTTCAGGTTTCTAAATGGGTCCTTGGAGTCTCCATAGATCAGGGGTGTCAAACTCAAAGCCCGGGGACTGAATCTGGCCAGCAAGGTGTTTAGGTCTGGCCCAAGGGGCTGCCCTAGAAACAACAAAGGGTTCTGGCAGTGTCTCTGCCAGAAAACAGGCTGGGCTGGGCTGGGCTCCTGAGCACCATTTTCAGCCATGATGACCTTCTGCCACCCTTTGGCAGTGAAAACAGAGCTTGTGGGGCCACATAGAAGCCCATTTTAGCTGGCAGAGCGCTTGGGCCACTGCAGACTCTCCTGACATGAGTGACATCAAGTTGGCCACTCCCACCTTGACCACACCCACCCTGGACCCTGATGTGACCCTCAATGAAATCAAGTTTTACATCCCTGCCCTAGATCATCAGAATAAATCCCAAGTGTTTAACAAAATGAACTATTTTATATTTACAAATGCACGTTTTCATATACTGTATTTATGTCCTGCCTTCTTATAGAGAGGTCAAGGCAAGATACAAGGGACTTGCACCTCATGATTTTCCCACCTTGGGAAAGGATGGACTAAGAGAGAAGGGCTAGATCCTGCCCACCCATTGAAATTCCTGGTTGAATTGGACTTGAACCAGGCTTTTCAATTCAAATTGAGTGCCATAAATGCAGTAATAAAGATAAAGACAATGCTAGTGCTTACAGTACTGAATATTTTCTTATATTGCTATGATGATGATGTTAAAGAAGTGTAGATTTAGACGAAGCTATATTAAGTCTAAAGAAACCACAAGAATAAAGTTACAAATGCTAGTGGAATAATTATGGGATTTAATACTATTCTAAAAGCCAATAAAGAAGTCCATCAAGTGTTGCTTAGGAGACAGGGAATCTATCCATATTGGGTGTAGATAAGTGACAAGAGTCTTGAAATTTAGGTTTAAGATCCTAATTTGAACAATTTCGTCTGTCTCAGAAACATAATTATTTCACAGAGCTTTCATTATGAAATAATAAGGACCATACCATTCTATATTCTAGGAAAAACAGGAGAGAAACATAAAATAAATTGGTTTTTTTAATGTCCATTTGTTACATTTCTATCCTGCTGCAATCAATTTGGTTCTCGGCAGTTTACATAATAGAAAACAATTTTAGAATAGCCACAGTAAGCTTAAAAACATAAAACAAAACTTAATTACAGTGAAATAAAAACAAAACAAAAACAAAAGATGGCCCTGAAAGAATATAAATTTTCTAAAGAATAGCTTGATCTCAATATCTTCCTGAAATATAATCAGGGATGGTACCAACCTGATATCTACAGATGGACTGTCCCATAAGATTGGCACTGCCAGCCAAAAATCTATACCTCTTCAACTCACTTATCTTTATTTCCTAAAAGATTGGGTTGATCCAGTTTTAAGCAGGCCGTCTTCCAGGGACGCAGGTGCCAAGCTATAAGGCACCCAGTTGCATCCAGAAGTGAATTCATACCCAGTACTGGGGCCACAGTATGGAAGTAATATTGTATGTCCCCAACAATCAGAACTTATTAAGACACATCTCAGCATTTTGGACTAACTATAGCTTCTATGTAGTTGATAAAGGTAGTCCCATGTAACACACACTGCAGTAGTCTGGAACGTTAATAACAACATCAGTTACTGTGGCAAAGTACTCTTCTGCAAGTTATAATTGGTGCACTAGCTGAAGCTGGGCAAAGGCCCTTCTAAGTCATGGCATCTAGCTGCTGTAGCAGGAGGAGGCATGAATCCACAAAGATCCATATAGAGCATTTCTTCTTTCAGGGATAGTGCCTCCCCATCCAGAAATAATGCTCATATTAATGGAAATTCTTAATTGTCAAATAATACTTACGTTTTGACAGGCTTCAGTCTGTTCTGTCCTATTTAGACCCTGACAGCCTACAACCATTAGGGTAAGATATCAATAGATCTCCCCTATAGCCTGGAATTTAAAGTATGTCCATGGTCCTCACCTCAAGGGATCCAGATAATTAGAGCGGTCATTAATAGGAGTGACTAATATTATCTTGATCTCATACTTGGACTTTAATTCTAACCAAATAAATCCAGATAATCCGTTTTATCTAGGGTGCTACCTAGTTAATCCTCCATCACTGTCTCAACAATATTGCTCAAAGGAGGAGAGCTGACTTTGCGAAGTTATGATGTGCGATCTTGGTGCTCTGAGATCACAGTCAAATTTCTGCCACTGGATGGTCCATTCAGATCTAAACCATCCCACAGAGGCGGTGATTGAGAAGGGCACCTCCTGTTGATCTCAGGGACATCGCAAAGTCCCTGAGGGATCCAGGAATAGCCTTTTTTTCTGGTGACAGAAATGCAGCTAATGAAGCTGCTGAAGTTGGGACAGCTCTGGAACAGGAAGAAAGCAAAAAGAGAAAGTGTGTTGAATTGGTGAGGAAATTTTATTATTAGAGAAAGAGACTACCGAAGAAAAAAAATCTAAGTTAAGTTAACATTGAAGAGAAAAGACTGTAGGATTCATCTGCATTGAACTTAGTGTATTATCCCGTTTCTGATGTCTTTTTTTCATGGATGGAACTTTTGCAGGGGCTCCCTATTTTTTAAACTGGATGGATTAATTTATCTTCTTCTTTTTTCACTTTTGCTTATACCTATGGATTAAAAATTTTCTTCTTCTTTTTTATAATGCTTGATTTGATTGGATTGTTTTTGATCTCCACTTAAAAGGGTTTTTTCCCCCTTTCTTAAGCTTAGAATATAAAGAAGAAAATAGGAAGGATTAAAGAGGGTTGTAACAACAGGAGGAAAGGCAGTTACACTGCCACTTAGAGGCTGGAGGCTGGATACATTGTTTTTTCTTCTTTCTCTTTGATCACTTGAGAGTCAAGGTTATTTCAGCTTGTTTACTGACAGTGATAGTAGGAAGTGCACAAGTTGTTTATACAGGTGACTTTTGGGAGTTCTATCACTAGCTATTGGAGAGAGGACAACATTTTAACTTGAAAGATAATAAATGAATCTGTTTGAAGTTTATTAAAATAGCCTTGAATCCTATAGTGGCAGTATCTGCAAAATTGAAAGAATGGCCTAGCAGGAAAAAGAAACTGTAACATTGCAAATGATTATGTTTGAAATTCAAAATTTATTAGTTGTGACAGAGAGAATTGAAAAGAGTTTGGAGAATATGGAATACAAAACAGAAAAATCTGATGGAGAAACTGAGGATGTTTACCAAATGAAGAAAGTGGAGGACAGAGTTCAAAAGATGGAAGGACAAAATGAGCAAAGAGATAAGAAAACTGTGGATATTGACAACAAAGTGAGTGTGGTTGGTAATGGCAAGAGTGGAATATGGAAAGGGGAGATGGATGGATTGGAACTCTACCCCAGACTTCAAAGCACAGAAGAAGAAAAGAGAGAAAAATTGAGGAGATAAGGAGAGAAATCTTGACAGAAGCACTAGTGATAACCAAAGATAAGCTGATGGAAAGAGCAGATATTGGGTTTCAAACTTTGTGAGATACGAAAGGAACAGCATGTTGCCAAGGGAGGTTTATATAAGATTTATTAAGAAAGTAACTAGAACATTAATACTGCAAATGGCAAGAGATATAAGACCGTACTGTTGCTGGAGGGATGCAGGTAGATGCAATGAAAATGTATAATAAAAATTAAGCTAAATTTAGTTTACTAGTAGTATGTATAAAATGAAGCGACAATAGCTATAGGTAAATAATGATTAATAATGATAACAATACATATAGATATATCAGTTTGATAATATGACTTTTTATATGAACAATATATGGAGATTATGAGAGGAGGTTTAAAAGCTTTATCTAGAATATGTTATAAAGATGTATTGTGATTGGATGATTTTAGGATGATTTAATTGAATGTTATTATATAATCCTATTCTAGAGTTTGAATATTATATATAAAACGATGTAAAAACAATTATAGTCAAATTAAGGTTGAGATATAATAATTGTGATATACATGAATGTAGGTGAATTTAAAATATGCGATTTGATATGAAAAGCAGGTAGTGACTATGGAAGAGATGCAGGGAACTACTGTAACCAACTGACACACTTTCTACAATTTGTAATGGAAGATGTTTTTTTTTTATTTTTATGTTTGTTTGTCTTTATTTAAAAACAAATAAAATTGTTTAAAAAAAACAATATTTCTCAAAAATGGAATGTTGAATCCAAGGAGTTCTAGATTTTCCAAGCCCAAAATTGGCGGTCTAGAAGCATGAGGATCTCTGCAGGAGGGGGCTTACTGCAGTCTTTTTCAAAGCTCCTAACAATCCTGTCTCCAATAAATATTCCTTGACAGTCACCTATTTCACACTCTGGATTCAGGAAAGGCACATCTTATAGAAGGGAGTGGATAATCTAGATACCACTGTCTCCACAGGGGGAGTCCCAAGAAATAGAACAAGATGAAGTTCCAATCCAGGGCTGTCAAACTCCAGGCCCGCAGCCTGGATGCATCATGCACTGGCTACACCCACACCCAGTTTAGCAAAGGGGAAAGAAAGTCTTGATACATCACATGACGCTGCCATGATAATGTGAGTTTAACACTTCTGTTCTAATAACCTCCCATAAGGAGCAAAGATTCTGCCAAATCTCAGCAACTTTCTTGCCAAAGTGCTGTGTGAAATGATTACAATGACCAACTGAAAGATCTTGTTGAATTTTCTCTGCAAGATTCTCTGAAGAGTACTCCACTCCTCTGCTCACAATAGAATACCTTATGCCACCAGGCTTGAAATTTTGGGCTTGGAAAATCTAGAACTACGGATTTGACCTAAGCGTAGTACACAAAATTGTCTGCTACAATATCCTATCTGTCAATGACTACTTCAGCATCAACCACAATAATACACATGCAAACAATAGATACAAACTCAAGGTAAACCACTATAAACTCAATTGCAGTAAGTAAATCTTTATTAGGGTCAAAGACCAGCAATACACATTAGTTTTTACAATATGTTAAAAAGTACTGACATTAAGATATAATTAAAAAGTATTGACATTAAAAGTGGAAAATAACATACATGTTGTCAGATTGTTCGGGTTACTCCCTGGTTTACCTGGGTGCAACGCTGTTAAGTATAGGAGTAAATACAATGGTCCAAAGATTGTTAGAGATATGTCTAGATAATTGGTACAAGATGGCAACTATACTTCTGTAGCCAATTTTTTTCTTATGGACATTATAGCAGCACAGAATTTTGCCACTGAATACGTGGTAACCGGGTTAGTGTCCTGGAGAAGAAAGCCTAGATAAAAATTGTCTGCCCTCCCTGGAAATCTCTCTAATAAGGGAGAATATGTGCAGACCTACAATCTCTGTATAGCTCACAGTGTAATGGAACATATGAATTATCTTCCACATCTCCTTCACCACGTATACAAACCCATTCTGCTATAGGTATTCTCTTATACCTGCCCTGGAGGAGTGCTGAAGGAAAAATGTTAAATCTGGCTCTGAAGAAAGCTACTCTTTGTTTTGGGAAGATCAGGTCATTTAGATATCTTGCCGATTCCCACACACCCTGTTTGATTCTGTCCCTACTGTGGAGAGGCAACCTATTAGTTCTTCTTGGAACTCCATGTCCTTCATTCTATTAATTACTACTTGCTTTGCTTGATCAAAGCCTAGGGACATTAAGAATAACGGTGAGAGCCCATAAGAGCCCAGTTTGTGATCAATTGCCTGTTTCCAGGGGGAGGGGAAATTGTCAGTCAACATTAGTGGGGACAGTCAATTGCAGAAAATATGACTTTAGCAACAGAGTGGTCAATGCCTGGACCACTACCCAACTCTATTGTTACATCCTCAAGCCCCCCTAACTTTAACCTTAAAGAAAACTGTCTAGCGTAGACCTCACTTCTTTCCTAAGAGGTCTGTAGAAGGCATGCATACAGCGTGCCTACCATCCCTTACTCACTGTCCCTATTTATCTGTATTCATTATCTGTATTCATTTTCTTTGTTTTCTTTGTCCATGTCCATGTTCATACTTATACCTGTTATCTCATACATGTTTGACAAATTAAATAAAACAAAATAAAGATGCTGGACAACAATCTGCCTTAATTACCACAACAATTACCCTATACTTGTAGCATGTAGCCATGCTCAGTAAGAATCCCATGCACATTCACAGAGCAATTTTTGTGTGCGGTGCATCCCTGAGTGAACTGGCAGCGGGGGGCAGCCAGAACCCACCCCTTTCAGCTGTTCACTACATTGCTGAGATACTCTGTGAATGCGTCTGGAAACCAATAAAATCCATCTGGCACAAACTATTTCTGGAAATCAAGGGTAATAATCAAATCTGGATCAGGGCATGTCACTCTAAAAAGTGGACCAGATCAAGAAACAGATGTCACATAGACCTAAAATGACTTTTGTTCAGATTGGCTACAATAATAGAACCTTGAAAGTCTGAATGTGCCTCTTTTTCTCCCTCTTTGATCTAGTATGTGAATTAGGGATGCTGCCTACCTGAGATTCCATATTTTGGACTTCTACAATGCTTATCTGCTTATTGGTAACATAACTTCCTTCTCTTCTCTTTATTCTCTGCAGGGCATCATCTAAGGATTGCAAAGAGATGATAGGAATTATCTTCATTTTTACATCAACTAGCATTTCTTAGAGATTGTGAAGTATAATGTATGACCATCCACATGTGTTGGGCCACAAATATCTGTACCTATAAAAAACATGCTTCCCATGGAAGCAATTAACTTCTTGGGATTATAGGATTCTGGCTCTATGACCCAGAGTTTGAGGCAAAGCTATCTCTGAGACTAGATGCATGACCATGAGCAGGAGAAGACAGCCTATAATTCCTTGCCTGCAGTTGTACACTCCAAGTAATACCCTGCCAACAGAACAATCTCGTGTATATAAACAGGAAGCAAACCCAACACTCACTTCCCCTGATGTTACTAGTCAGGTAATGAAATGTTTGCAAGCAGACAATCAAGCTAAGAGATCACTATGGAGTCCACATCTCGACTCTCTCATCTCTCACCCAAATCAGATCTCATTAAGTTAAATGCTGCATCCTAAAAGTGCAAGAAAGGAAAAAGAAAGAATAGAAAGAAGGGGAAAAGATACCTATACATGAAAGAGGCTTCTAATCTTCTGTACAGTGTTATAAGTATGATTATATATTTGCCTCCTATATTATGGTTGCAACATAACTCTTTTTTCTATAATCTGTCCTGTCTAATCATCCGAACCATAAATCATAAATTCATGAGTTTGGTTTATAAAATGAAATCTAGTTCTTTAAATGGAAACTAAATAAAATGTTGCTTTCAAAAGAGGCAATAATGGAGGATTGTAAAAATAAATGATTTTTTTGGGAAAATAACATATATAAAGACACTGATTAAGAACAATTTGAGATGCAAGCAAAGCTTTAATTAAAGATTATGTTATACAATATAATTGTAAACTTTAAAAAAAGAGTCAAGGGAAAACATAAGCTATTTTGGATGAGGCAAAGAGAAGAGAACATGAATGAAAGAAATTTCCAGAGAAGATAAATATTTGTCAATAAATTAAGTTTTCAATGAGTTCTTCATTTGTTTCTTCTTTCTGTTGCTCTGCAGTTGATGGCTCTTTTCTATTTATTTAACTCTTTTTGGTTTTAAAAACACCTAACAGCTGAATTTTTATCATCAGAATTAACTCAGACTTCCTAGGTTTTTTTTTAAGCAGTCCTTTAAGCGGTTCCTTGCACAAAGGATTAGATTTTTGCTCTCAATCTCTCATCTTTGGGATCACCTCCCCAAAAAACCTCTTCATAATAATATGATAAAATAATTCAGAGAGGCTTGGAGGGGTACTAAGGTAGAATTGCCATGGTGATACCTTTTTGTAAACAGTCCTACTGTATTGGTGAATGTAGCTCCTCTGCTCTACAATGTACTTTGCAAACAATAATAGAGGTTTTTAGAATACATTTTTACCCTTCATAAGATCATGATCTCTAAATTTGTTTTCTGAATTTGGAATGCCTGCTTTGTATCCTTCAATTGTGCTTCCTCTTCGATAACGGACTTCATCTCTCTTTTTTCTTTTTTTGTTCCTAAACCTTAATGGCTATCTAATGACATGAAATATCTTTTCATTTTTCTTCAGCTGTTTCACTTCCTTTTTTCATAAACGAGTTTTTATTGCTTTCTTACTGCAGCTGGACATTCTGCTACTATTAGAAGGCAAAATTATTATTATAAATGTCAAAGGAAATGAATAGAAATAATTTAAATACTAATATTCTGGCCGGAGAACTATCGGAGCATGCAGTCACCTCCATATACCACAACCTTCTACTCAAATCAATCCATATTGGTAAACAACATTGCCACAGTGCAATCAAAGTCTTGTCCAAATAGGATGGAATAAATTAACGAGCAACTAGTCTTCTTTGTAACTGCAGGACTATGTAATCTTAGTTCTTTTTGAATTAATAGTTTACATAAAAGGCTGTAAAGTAATACATATTAATGCATGTGTAAGAGAGTGAGTCCTACTGAATGGAGAGGTGACTTCTGAATGCATGAATACAATGTTTTGTTATCAATGTATCTTCCTTGGAAACAATTTTTATTTATTACTTTGATCAGAGCAGTTTCCAATGGAAGTTCTCATGACAATGAAATACTTGACTGGAGTAAGACTGTTTCTACTCTCCTGCAGTGCCTGGAGACTTAAGGATCTGCTGGGAGACAACAGATTTCATCTGAATCTTGGGAAGACTGAGTGACTTTATATGTATGGAGCCTCAGTATTGGAGTATTTGTCATCCTTAGCTTTTTTTCCAATTTTATTAACAAACATGTAAAATACACACACACAAAACTTAGACGTACAACACATTTACACAATGCAATACAAACAGGAGCTTCCTGTTCTTTCTAATAGCAATTATCAATCAATACCGCTCAGCTTATATTATTTCCCCTTCTATTGCATTTCATTTGGATTTCACTATTCATAACTCTCTTATTTTACTCATAACTATTATTTTTGAGTTTTGTTATATTCCTTCATTGATTCTTGTTTCTTTTCTCCATCCACCTATACCATTTATCCCATATCTGACAGAATTCTGATTCTTCTTTTCCCTGAATTTCTTTAGTTAGTTTGTTCATTTCAGCACAGTCCATAACCTTTCTTATTATTTCATCTTCGCTTGGAGTTAGTTTCCTTAGCTTTTAATGGGCTTGCTTCTACCCAGGGGTGGGTTCCTGCCATCATTACTACCAGTTCGTTGCCTGAAAAATTGTGTGTGTGTGTTTGCGCGCACGGATTTGCACTTAAAAAGATCTGTGCATGCGCACAACATAAAAAAGGGGGAGGGATTACATTTTTTTCAATGAAGAAAATCAAGATGGCGCCACCGAGAATAGTACCAGTACAGTCACATGTCTGGCTGAATTACTACCTATTTGGCTGAACCAGTTCGAACCCGGAGGAACCCACCTCTGCTTCACCCCATTCAGGCCCAGTTCACAATCTAGGGGTTCTTCTGGATTCATGTCTCCTACTTGAAGAGCAGGTGATGGACATGCCTAGGAGAGCTTTTGCATAGCTCGTTTCTGCACCAGCTGTGGCCTTTCCTAGATTGTGATTTTCTGCCTCAGTTACTCAAGTCGTGGTCATCTCTTGTCTGGACTATTGCAGTACACTCTACATGGGGCTACCCTTGAAATCAATTCGGAAGCTTCAGCTGGTGCAAAGTGTAGCAGCAAGAGCAGTCGTTGGATCCCTATGATAATTCATATTATGGTACCTCTGCTCTGCAAACTTCATTGGCTACCATATGCTTCTGAGTGAAGTTCAAGGTGTTGGTTATAACCTTTAAAGCCCTTAATGGCATAGGTCCAGGCTACTTGATGAGCCACCTTGTCCTGCTAGAACAAGCTCCTCTTATTCATGCCAGCAGAGAGGGCCTACTTTTGATCCCATCAGTCAAAGAATTCCAACTATTAGGATTCAGAAGAAGAGCCTTCTTTGTTGCAGCATCCATCTTTTGGAACATCTAACCACCTAAAGTAAGATCTGCCTCTCCCTCCAATCTTTCCACTAAAACCAGAAGACCTGGCTCTGCTGATTGCCCTGGGGATGAGATAGGGGACTTCATGCTGGAGATGGCTGCTGGACTGATGTCAGACTCCACTTCCACCTTGCTTTCTGCTCTTTTCCCATCTATCTTTTTGTTAGCTTATTGATGTGTTCTATGGAGATTCTTAGTCATCCAGCTTATGGTTGTCCCAAAGGTGCTTTTCCAAGGTGCAACTGGACTTTCTTGTTTTTACTTTAAAGATGTTTTGATGTGTTGTTTTTCATTGTTTATTTTTTTGTTCTATTATTTATTTCAGTTTGGTTTATACTCTTCATTTCTTCCATTTTATTGTTTTAAGCCACCTAGACTAGCCCCATGTTGAGATAGGTGGCAAATAAATTTAACAAATAATAAAAGTAAAGTTCCCACCCCCACATATGTGCTAGCCATTTCTGACTCTAGGGGGCGGTGCTCATCTCTGTTTCAAAGCCGAAGAGTCAGTGCTGTTTGAAGATATCTCCGTGGTCATGTGGCCAGCATAACCAAATGCCAAAGGTGTACAGAACGCTGTTTCCTTCCCACCAAAGGTGGTTCCTATTTTTCTACTTGCATTTTTTATGTGCTTTCAAACTGCTAGGTTGGCAGAAGCTGGAACAAGTAACGGGAGCTCACTCCATTATGCTGCACTAGGGATTCAAACCGCCAAACTGCCAACCTTTCTGATCGACAAGCTCAGGTCTTAGCCACTCAGCCACCATATCCTTTTAACAAATAATACATAATAATATTTTTTAAAAGCAGTGTTTTGTCATGAAGCAAAAGCAAAAACACCTAAGTAATCCAAGGGTTAACAAATAAATTCTACCATCTTCACTTTATGGCCCTTTTCTAACTCTTCAGTAATGACACAGAATTAAATACACAATTTTTAATTGAGGAAGCTGAAGCCTGCAGAGACTGGAGACTGATCTTTATCTCAGAAAAGCTTTTATCACTGGCTACTAAATAGTCACTACATCATTGGCATTTAAGAAGAGTTCACATCACATCATTTGCATGATAATTGCTACTATAATTGAGGAGCCTGAACATAGGAAATTTCCATCATTCGTAATCATGGATCATCCTGCTTATAAGAGAGGCAATTACCCAAAAGCAGAAGCAGAGGTTTGCTGTGATAAGTCCACTACAAGTTTGCAATCACTATGTAGCGATCAGAAACTCAGGAGTCAAAAAATTGGTCAGGTATTATGATTAATAAATGGTTTGAGCTTTTCTTTTCTGGACAATTTGCTGCACTTGGAATGTAAAAGAAGGCATTACAAATCAGAATAATTTTTTATTCCTTCAAAATTGGTTACTGATCTATAACTAAAGGTAGCTTGCATGCATTTTTTTAAAAAAAATCTTGTTCAGAAAGGTTGTAAGAAACTTCAATCATCTGGCCAGTCTTAAGGCACTATGTCTTGGTAAATTTATAAATTTGATGCGTGCTTATGCACCATAAGCGCACCAGCGTGCCTACTGTCCTTGTCCTATTGTCCCCATTTATGTACATGTATATGTTTATGTACTCATTTTATGTGTTTATGGCTATGTTTTGCTTATTTATATCCATTTATTTGTGCCATATTTTCATGTGTCAATGTCTTTGTCTATTCTGATACTTGTTTTCTTGCACTTGTTGACAAAATAAATAAATAATAAATAAATTTATTTGGAAGTTAGCTGAGTTCAGTTAGAAAGAGCCCAAGATGCAATGAATTAAGTTTCAGGGCATTGGCCTGAACTAGAAACAAAATTGATTGGGCAATCTGTTTGGTTCTCGATCTTTTGCCCTTTGAAAAACTGACGAATGGCATTTGAACAGGAAGAATTTCATGAGGACCTCACTAGATCCTATGTTAATTTTAGATTGTTTTAAGGGAACTCTTAGCTCTGTATATTATAAACTCCTCCCTTTGGATGCGCAGGTAGGCAGCTATTGTTATGACTAAGCTATCTAATCTTTAGGCACTCCATCATGTTATTATTTTGGTTTGCATGAATAACTAAGAATTTTTTCTAATTAGCACAAATTACACAGCTTAATAACCAACAGTATAACAGTTCTTATGAAATCTATACAGCAGATGGGCTTTGTAAAAACAATACAAATTGATGACAATATTAAACAAACAAAGTATGTGTCTATAATCTATTATAGAAGACTTATCTCTGAACATTGTTTCTCTGATCCTACTTGTATTAGTAAAGGCACACATATGAACATCCCAAATAATATCAGGAACTGCTTCTGATAACAGACAAGGCAACTATGTAGAACCATATTTTCCATGTATTAGTCTTCTGTGCAAAGAAAGCAGTTGATTCAGCCATATTTGCTTAAATGTAATGTCCAAGAAATCTAATAAATAAATATATTATGAAAAAACTGAAACTGAGTAATACTGAGTACTTGTACACTTATTTAGAGTTACTACTCTTTGTTTATTTACCTCTTATGGACTATTATCCATAACGATATCAAACTTTGTTTCTTTTTCTTCAAAATGTCAGCATTAATTTGGATGGGTAAATAAAGGGAAAATACCGTATTGGTTAACTGAAATATAATCTTTTATTTGAAAAAGACAGTTTCATTTGTTCCACTGTTGAAAACATGCTAAGGTAAGGGAGTGCAACCTGCTGTTTTTTTCTCACTAATTTTCAGTAAATATATTAAAACTAAAATTAGGATTCAACTCAGGAAATGAAAAGTTTAGAAAAATGTAGATATATGGCATGCTCATTTTCTGCTTTAACCATTCTCTGCCTTTTCCCTACCCATATTGCTAAATGAATTCTAGTAACAAAAACAATTATGCTTTCTTGCTCTATATCAGTGATGGCTAACCTTTTCCCAAAAACGTGAGGAACGGGGGAGGGGTCATGTGCGTGTGTGCCCACACCCATAATTCTATGCACACTCCTCCTTGCACATGTGCGCACGCTCCCCCCACTTTTGGTACTCGATGGCACGATGGACCTGTTTTTCGCCCTCCCCAGGCTCCAGACCCATTGTAGGAGTCTGGGGAGAGTGAAAATGGTCTTTTCACCCCTCCCGTAAGCCCTCCAGAGGCCAGAAACATCCTGACTTCTGATGGGCCCAGAAGGCCCAAAAATTAGCTGGCCAGGATGTGCATGCCCACCAGAGCTGACCTCACATGCCTAGCTATATGGCTCCGCGTACCACCTGCCATAGGTTGCCATAGGTTTGCCATCCTGGCTCTATATGAACCTCTTTTCAAAAATACTCCCAAATATATTATGCTGAACAAGAGGTGTATATTTTAGCAAGTATTGCTTCAATAAAATATATATTAAAATAGCTACATTTTAGTGCAAAGTAAAATAATAAGATAAAACCAACTGGGTGATCTTAGGCTAGTCAATCTCCCAACTTCACCTCACAGATTTGTTATTGTAGGGAAAATAGAAGGCGGAAGATGTGTTGGATATGTTTGCTGCCTTGAGCTATTTGTAAAATTAATAAAGGCAGGAAACAAACAAACAAACAAACAAACAAACAAACAAACAAATAAATAAATAAAAAAATAAATCTACTGCTGAAATGGCATCAATAGAGCCATATTATGCTGAGGAAGGTAGCTGGCATACAAATCAAGGTTTTGTATCCACTGAAGTTATAAAGGACACTTTTAAACAAATTGCATATTTACAGCACAAGAATATTAATTGTAAAGTTTTCTTTGTGACATGAAACTATGAAAAGTTCCATGATTTTATCCTATGCAGCTGTAGCTCTTATATTTTTTAATACCAAATAATATATGCATTAAAGAAAAACAATACGGTTGTTTCAGATGATACTGGTATCCAGTGATATTTTTTTTCTGGTGTGTAATAAGGGAAGTGGACTTCTAGGAAATATAAGGACATTCAAAGGGACTGAGTTGTCTTTAAAAAAAATTCAGGAAATAACCCTGCCATAATTTTATTTTGTAAGACCTCATATAAATGGAATGGAAGAGATCTAGGGAGGATATTTTCATGTTTCTATAACATTGTTCTTGGCCCATTTCTTTTATTCTTCTGTTAACTTCCTCTTTAATCTACTAATTTCGAAAGCTTCCCAAAATAGTTATGAAAGGTGAAAATAGTGGAATTTTAGCTGAAACTTCATTGATACTTACATACTGTTATATGGTGTGTTTATTATCTTTGTATCTATTGTTATGGGCCTTTCCAAAAGAACCATTCTTCCTACAGTTTGGATTTACTTGTGTTACTTATATGTCCTTATTTTTTTTTACCTTTCAATTATATGTGTAGTATAAAATAGTGATATTGGTGATCTGAAAAAACACTAAAAGACCCAAGGTCATATAACTATAAGAACAGAATAAAACAAGGGCATGATTGATTGGTTATTTGAACACAGGCAAGTAAGTTTAATAATAATAATATCCCAAACTCTAGTTTTTCCACCAGAATCATTCCTTGTAGTCATCACCTGACTTTTCCTTTTGGAGGACACCTAGAAATAAATCTTCTGCTCATAACTCTAAGAAATGGTTATGTGTATATAGGCTGAAATAACTTTTCCAATTATATATCAATTCCAATTTGCATATCAAACAAAGAACTTTGATTAAATTGTGCCTGCTTATGGAGATATGGAGAAGAAAGTAGTGAGGTTGTTTTAAAATCTGGAAATAGTGAGATTCCAGGTCCCAGAATGACTGAACATGCAATAATGACGGACTGGAAAGCCTATAATATTACTCATAGCAATTGTGAAGTGAATGTAAGTGGGGGGAAAAAGATGCAGATGGAAGAAACCATGAGGTAATTTTCTGCAATCTGTTGTGCTTTGCTTCTTTTGCAGACTAGGAGAACTATCTTAATCCATACTGGCAAATTAATCAGGAGACTGGTAGCACTTTTTTTCTGATTATGCTATATAAATCCTTATTTCTTTTGAAAAACCCATTTGGAAATAATAAACTCATAGTTGGAAACTATAGTGAACTGAAATAGAAGAATCTGGACATACTCAAAACTGTTTCCCTGCTTTAGTTGGAGATAGAAATGAAATATTCTGATTGTAATAAGAGAGAAACATTAATAATATAATAATATAAAAATAATTATTAATAATATCCATATCTATCTATCCCAGGTCTTCAGAAAAGACTCGATAGGTAGACAAAAATGCCAAATCCAGTTGAACATCTGGCTGACTTTGTGATGAACAACAACAACCATCATCATCATCATCATCAAAAGGATGAACATATTATACAATCATTTTACACATTTTATACTCATTTTAAAATGCCAGACCAACCAGAGAAACTGATTTTCCATCCTGCAATTCATTATTATCAATGTTTTGTATTATCTTCTGAGTGAAAAAGTGTGTTGAAAAAAGTCAACAATCTGCACAATAAAGGAATAAATTATCTGTTCGGCTTCTATGTCCCTTAACTTTTCATAAATGCAGAGAAAGAAAGGTCTCCCATCTCCCTTTTTATTAAGAAATTCCTCTCTCTCTTTCTCTCTTTTGTATTTTGCTATGGTTTAGGCATACATCTTACTTTCTTAAAAGTAAGGAGCTGCTGTAAATATTTCTTTTTGTCATTCAGCAGCAATAATTGGTAGCAAACACCCCAATTTCAGGCAACCTCTTTCTCAGCTTGTGAGCAGCTTTCCTGCCTCAAATAAATCCATTCCTCATGAATGACAGTCAATTAATTCACCTTCCCAAAGACCTGAGGCAAAGTAGCTTCTATTGTTGGTTCCAAGTCATTATGTGATTTTCTTCAAATCAGAATGAAGAATTAATTTACTTCTAAGAGCTGGCTGTAAATTAGCTTAGCCTATTCCTGGAAGGACACGAGAGAATATGAATGCGGGAAAAGCTATCATTAGGTTTCATTTTGTTTACATTTATTGAAGAGATGTCATTTAGTATAAATTCTCCCATAGGTTGCAACTTACAGCTTCCCCTGCTCATGCATTTCTATTGTTTTTCATATCTTATAGGCTTTGAAAAATAGCTGCATCTCAGTGAATGCAAGTGGAAGAAACAACACAAAAATAGTACACTTTGGTTTATCCATGCATATGTCTAAGTAAAAATGGTAAAACATGTGAGTATCTATGTGTGTGCCCAGGACATAATTTTTGCATGATTAAGTGTGGCTCCAAAACAGTTTATGCTGTGTCACGTACATCATATACAATGTTCATGGGAAAAAATCCACTTTATCCTAAATATAGGAAATAAATACTAGTGATAACATTCTGTAGATATTTGGAAAAACAGAACAATCATCAACACACCCCAATCAACAGCTAAAAAGCCACATACAACATGCACTATAAATATCACACACAGAACAGCACACACTTTGCTAGAGAGAAGTTCCCAGAAGGTAAGCTCAAGCATGAGTCCGAAAGCTCTGGAAGACAAAACCTCTGGTAACCGACCCAGATGGGATCCTGAAAACAGAACAATCTTACAGATAAGGAGCCCTGTAACTTAATAATAATAATAAACTTTTATTTCTAGACCACGCCCTTTCCTAGGCAGGACTCGGGGCGGTGTACAGTCATGTTAAAACCATATACAAATACATAGACATGAACATAGACATAGACGTAGACATAGATGTAGACGTAGATGGAGGAGGTAAAAAATATACTGTACAATTCTTAGTTAAAATACAAATACAATTAAAATTCCCTTTAAAAATTCCCCAATAAAATGTTTGCCAGGAGGTGGAAGATGGAACTGTCAATCGGCTAAGCCAGCTAGTCAGAACAGGTGAGTCTTGAGCTTCTGTCGGAAGGAGCGGAGGTCATTAGTAGTTCTAATATCGGGAGGGAGGTCATTCCAGAGGGTTGGGCCCATCACAGAGAAGGCTCTACTCCTAGGCGTCACCCGCTGGCACTGCTTGGCGGATGGCACCTGGAGGAGTCCCTCCCTGTGAAAGCGGATAGGTCGTAGAGATGTGTGAGGTGAGATGCGGTCCCGCAGGTAACTAGGTCCCATGCCATGGAGCGCTTTGAAGATAGTAACCAACACCTTGAAACGCACCCGAAAAACCACAGGCAGCCAGTGCAGCTCGCGCAGGAATGGTGTTATATGGGAGTATCTTGATCCTCCCATGATAACCCGCGCGGCCGCATTCTGAACTAGCTGCAGTCTTCGGGTGAATCTCAAGGGGAGCCCCATGTAGAGAGCATTGCAGTAGTCCAGGCGAGACGTCACCAGCATGAGTGACTGTGCGTAGGGCGTCCCGATCCAATAGGGGGCACAATTGACGCACCAGGCGAACCTGGTGGAACGCCCCCCTCGCCACGGCTGTCAGATGGTCATCCATCGACAGCCGGGCATCAAGGAGGATGCCCAGATTGCGCGCCCGTTCCACGGGGGGCAATAATTCGCCCCCTATGGCCAGTGATGGCGTCAACTGGTTAAATCGGGGTGCCGGTAGCCACAGCCACTCAGTCTTGGAAGGGTTGAGTTTAAGTCTGTTGTCCCCCATCCAGACCCGCACGGCTTCCAAACACCGGGACAACATTTCGACGGCCTCGTTGGGGTGGTTTGGGGTGGAAATGTACAGCTGTGTATCATCAGCGTACAGATGGTATCCAACCCCAAAACCACGGATGATCTCACCCAGCGGCTTCATGTATGTGTTGAACAGGAGGGGCGAGAGGACCGAACCCTGAGGCACCCCACAAGTGAGTGGCCTCAGGGTCGACCTCTGCTCCCCTGCCAACACACACTGCATCCGGTCGGAGAGATAGGAGCGGAACCACCACAAAACGGTGCCCCCCACGCCCATCTCTTCCAGCCGGCGCAATAAGATACCATGGTCGATGGTATCGAAAGCCGCTGATAGATCTAATAGGACCAGGATAGAGGAACAACCCCTATCTCTGGCCCTCCATAGATCATCTACCAACGCGACCAAGGCCGTCTCCGTGCTGTGACCGGGTCGAAAGCCGGACTGGCGCGGGTCAAGATAGACTGCTTCCTCCAGGTGACGTGGGAACTGTTGCGCCACCACACTCTCTACAACCTTCGCTAAAAAGGGAAGATTGGAGACAGGACGGTAATTAGCTAGTTCCTCCGGATCCAGGGAAGGCCTCTTGAGCAGGGGCCTCACCACCGCCTCTTTCAAGGCGGTCGGCAAGGACCCCTCCTCCAGTGAGGCGTTCACCAGACCCAGGAGCCAGCCTCGTGTAACCTCCCAGGATGCCAGTACAAGCCAGGAGGGACACGGGTCCAGTAAACTGTATAATGGCAATGCTATTCTTCATTCTCTCAGTGTCAGAAATCAGGAACAACCATTGCATGTAAATGCAGGAACATTCAAGGCTGTCAGAAAGAAATAATTATTTACACAACACAAAATGTTGCACTCACAGAAATGACAACCAGTTTGGATGGTTTAAAAGAGAACCAAAATTAATGGAAGGGCAGGCTCCCAATATTACTGATATAGATGGCTGTTTATTATATCCCAAATCTCAGGGAGTATTCTTAAAATGTTACTGGCTGAAAAGTGGCTACAAAAGTGACATCATTGCCCAGAGGTCCTTTATTCAAGTTTAAAATAAAAACTCACATTTCTTGAACAAATATTACACAACTAAGTGCCCAAATGGTCCGAATGATACATTGTGATGTTAGAGATATGCTAATCAGCCAAGATTCCATTCAAAATTACTTTGTATCAAACATATAAGTTAATGTATCAAATTGATTGCAATTAATTCCATGGAATCTTAGATACCATAAATATATGTGACTGTGTGCATAGGACTCTACTGAATGTTTAAATTAATTTGAAAGCATCTGAATTGATTTGACACATTGAATCAATTTAGTTATTCTATAGTAAAATTCAGTGTGTGTGTGGGGGGGGGGGAGGGAATGAACTTTCATCTAACCTAATGAGTATGTCTTAAATAATTTTTGGAGACTCAATTGCTACAAAACAGCAACAGTGCATTCTCATGTATTCTTTCTCCTCCTCTTCTCCAATGCTTCAACTCTCTATCTGATTTCTGATTTTATGCAAGCCAAAGTCTCAGTTTTCAGTCAAATCAGTAAAGCATGACCTGTAGCTGCTTCTAAGGCAGAATAAGAAATTTACTTCACATCATAGTTTTCAATTTTGAATTTAGAGATTTATGAAAAGATCCAGGTGATGGCTATATCCAATCCAATAACGTTTTTGGAGAATGTACTAATAGAATATACTAACAAATACCCATCAATTCTGTGTTTCTCCATTGTGATAATTCAGCCCACTATCATACTAGAAGATTTATTGGCTCCTGTAGATTATCCCTATAGAAGGCAATGTGTTCCATGAAAGAGAACTTGCCTTTCTATCTCCAGCACTTAGAGGACTAACTAACGGGATTGGGAACTGTCTCATATTTGTCTGTGTTATAGCAATAGTACAGACTTATATTCCACTTCATAGTGCTTTACAGACCTCTCTAAGTGGTTTACAGAGACAGCATATTGCCCCCAACAATCTGGGTTCTCATTTTACTGACCTCTGAATCAACCTTGAGCCATTCAGAATCGAACTCCTGGAGTGAGCAGTGAGTTAGCATGCAGTACTGCATTCTAACCACTGCTCCACCATGGCTCTTCTGTAGGATTCACATGTCATAGCTAACCAAAGGAGGTCACTTTAACCTTAGCTCACTTTAACTTTGCAGCTAACTGGATAATTGCAGGACACATTGCATAAAGTTTATGTAACGCATAATACATTTTTTTTTACGTTTGCATTACATTTGCTGCCATCAGCTTTTATTGGACATCAAAATCTGATGGAAGTTATGTTTTATTACTGACACCTTCAAATCTGCAGCTGGATGTTTTTTAAAGGTTGGTAGGCTTTTTAAGCTATGATCCCTGTATATGAATGAGTTGGTTGAAAAGAAAAGAAAAACCCAGTCCTTTAGGCAAGGTGATATCTCTGTAAAATTGTAAAATACATGTATCTTGGAATAGGTTTCAAATGCTATGTAGGTCAAGGTAAAATTGATAGTGACTCAGTGAAAACTGAAAGTAATAACAGAAGACATAAAAACAAGGCTTCCGATCAACACCTTATTATAAAAGAAAAGACATACACTTTCTACAGATGACATTTGAGGTAGAACAGACTGTAATTCTTGGTACTGGGAAAACAATTATGCTAGTGATTCTAATCTTCAATTATATAGATACTATATTATATAATTATTAACTGCTAGTTCACAGAGCCATCAAATCCTAAACTCTGGTACTTACTAGGCACAGATATGATTAAATGTGAAATGTGGAGATCAAAACTATAACTAGAATCCTAGAAATGGAAGAGCATTTAATTTACTCTCTACTCTCATAGTTCATCTCTAAACTCCATGGAACCAGCTAAAATGTTTTTTAAAAGGTATTTGAACATAGTTAGCAAAGGGAAGCCCCTTACCTTACTTCCCTCAATAATCGCTTCTGTTATCAGTCATAAAATATGGAGATTAAATATTTTTTGAAGATTGTACATGCAGTGAGTTTTCAGAGAGTATTCACAGAACATGGTCCTAAAGTGAATTGTGTAGAAAAAAGGATCTATTCTTAATTTGTCAAAATTCTTTTTTTAAAAAAACAATCTAATGTTCAATTGCTTCAAATGATTTTATATTATTAAGAAGATCAAAAATAAAAGTACAGCATCCTTTTTTGAAGCGTTTGATGGAGCCACAAATGGAGAAAGTGGTAATAACAGCTCTATAGCAAGATGATATGAGCCTATTGTATTAATCCCTGGATGAACCGATGAAGTAATACATATCTTAATTGTCCAAACTAGAAATCCAAATAGTCTAAGGAAAAATGTTGATTGATAACTGCACAACTTATATGTATATGGAAATTATCAGTCATCCAGGTCATGGATATACCAAAGATGCTTTTTAAAAAGCAGTTGGACTTTGTTTAGTTTGAAGATGTTTCACTTCTCAACCAAGAATCTCAGAAATGGAAGAAGCTTATTGGGTGAGAAGCGAAATGTCTTCAAGGAAGAACAAAGTCCAGTTGCTTTTTGAAAAAGAAACTTTTGGTGCACAACATATATTGACTCACATACAACTCTTTTTTATCACTTTCTTTTAAATGGCACAAATATAATTTGAAATAGGTTAAAATTATCAGGTTTTGAACACAATGTGTTAATACCCAGTCCCTTTGAGAAGTCCATAATGCTGGAAAAAATGGAAGAAAAGAGAAGAAATTGATTAGAAGCAAGGTGGATAGATTATACTATAGTAGGGATGAGTGCACTGTTGGAAGTTCTGAAAAGCCAGTGTGAGACTAGGTGAAGCTGCCACAATTAAAGATGAAGCAGGCATAAGTGGTAATAACAGTTCTATAGCAAGATCATATGAGCCTATTGTATTAGTCCCTGGATGAACTGATGAATTAATACATATCTTCATTGTCCAAATTAGAAATCCAAATAGTCTAAGGAAAAATGTTGATTTATTTATTTATTTATTTATTATTCATGCTTCTAGACCGCCCCCTCTCCCAAAAAGGGACTCGGGGCGGTGTACAGTCCATACAAAATATATCAAAATACAATAAAAATTGAATATGTACAGTTGGAATGGAGGAGGTTAAAAATGGAATTAAAAGAACTGTACAAAGCAATATATATAAATATAGGATTTTGAACCCCTAAAACACACACAATAAGTTAAAAACAATACCCCTAAAATAACCAGTTAATACATTTGCCAGGAGGGACAGTTGTAATTATGCCAGGCCTGCTAATCGGAACAGGTGAGTCTTCAATTTTTGCCGGAAGGAGCGGAGGTCAGTAGTGATTCTAATGTCGGGGGGGAGGTCATTCCAGAGGGTTGGGCCCATCACAGAGAAGGCCCTACTCCTTGGTGTCGCCCGTTGGCATTGCCTAGTGGACGGCACCAGGAGAAGTCCCTCTCTGTGTGAGCGAATTGGCCGCAGGGATGTATGTGGGAGGATGCGATCCCGCAAGTAACTAGGTGTTGATAACTGCACAACCTATATGTATATGGAAAGCAGTGACGTGCGGTGAGGTTTATGGCTGGTGAAGCACTATTTAATTTGGAATGGAGGAAGAGGAGGAGAGATGAAAGGCAAGGGAGGAGGAGGAATTCCTACTCTTTTCCCCAGTATATCCCTCAGCAGCAGTATGCTTAAAGCCCTCAATGGCAGGTAGAAAACAATGAAGAATAAACATGCTCCTCCTGGAGCTTGGGGGAGGGGGCAGCCCTTTCAAAAACCAGTTGGACTTTGTTTAGCTTGAAGATGTTTCATTTCTCATCCAAGAATCTCAGAAATGGAAGAAGCTTATTGGAGGAGAAGCGAAATGTCTTCAAGGAAAAACGAAGTCTAATTGCTTTTTGAAAAAGAAACTTTTTCAAAAAGGACAAAAGCACAGCATGGAAAAACAGCCAATCTCAGTTAATCAATAAAGCAAAAACTTTTGAGGATAAAAATTTGCCTAAAGCCTGCCCAGTCCTTGAACTATCTTTAGATCCAGACTT
Organism: Natrix helvetica; assembly: GCF_964273705.1. Lineage (NCBI taxonomy): Eukaryota > Metazoa > Chordata > Lepidosauria > Squamata > Natricidae > Natrix > Natrix helvetica. The sequence continues at coordinate 47,616,041 of NC_138552.1, forward strand.
GGTAGTTTCCATCCATCTACAGTATCTAGTGCCTGGCAGCCTAGTTGAAAAGTTTGTGGGTAAGTGTGGATGAATGTGGATGTGTCTGTGCATGTCTGTGTGTGCAAGGAAGAGTGAATTCACAATGTATCCAGTAAAGTTTTGTTGTTACTTTAAATTCACTGAATCAATGTATTCCAAAGAACATGTAGTACTTCATGGTTACTTGAAAATGATTTATGTGTGTTCCTAATTATTTCCTAGCTGTGTGTCTGTCTGCTCTAGTCCCACCTATTTGGAAAACCCAGGTAAAAAGCAAGCTGGTTAACGATCCATATACCTTAACAGGCTATGTTTGTGTGAGTAAGTGACTATGAGCCAAACCTGGGAATGCATGTGTATGTGATCCAGGAGAAATCTAAGAGTTGATGTTAACTTGAGGACACACAGGCAATCATCATAGATGAAGACTGGGCTGCAAAAGCTCAACCAGAAATGTGATGGGAGCTCTTAACAATTTCCTGGGACCTGGGAAAAATGTTGCTAGTTACAAGACTAGTTACAAGGTTTAATGGCAACAGACACAAACCTACATTATTTCAGGAAGAAATAATTGCCAAGTATCCGTTTCATCCATAGGTTTAAATGCATCTATTTATTTGTGAGATGCAATCGTGAGTTGTCTACTTTTGAATAGTTTAAAATCGCTGGGTTTTCTAGGACCATTTTTGGTTCTATGCTGTAATTATATATTCTGTGACAGTAGTGGTACAAATAGGTTAGATCAGAAAGAAGCAAGATGACAGAAGCAGTGTCATGATGCAAGTTCCACCCTTTTGTATCTGGGTCAATGTCGCATCCATGTCTTTCATTATAATGCTCTTTCTGCTATTTTGCCTATTTGACAATTCCTTACCACATGGATATGATTCTAAATAATAATAATAATTAGACAAAGAGGAGGAGATGGCAATTTGGGCTGTTGTGACTATTTTGAGATATCTGTAACTTTTTGTGAAGTAAAGTTTTTCTGTAAAGTTCTTCATAGTTGGCATTTTTTTATTACATAAAGAAAGTAAATCTGATAGAGCACAATCTTTTCTGTTTTTCCCAAACCATTACTTAGCCAATTCTACTTTAGATTTTTAGACCAAGAATCTAATTGCTTCTTCTAGTAGATACCTAGTCTGTGAATCTCTTCCATATTTTTTAATCTTGTTTTATTACAGAAATCATATACATTTTGATCTGTTATTTTATTCTAACTACTGCCATAAATGCAGTACAATCTTCTGCTTTGGCCCCTACCCCAAAAGGAGAGGGAGAGAAATATGCTAATTAATTTCCAATGCATTCTGTGAAAACAAAAAGGCGTAACACAAGATTTAAAATTAAAATTGTGCACATGCAATAAATATTGAGGTCATTCAAGGACATTCATAGTTTCTGTAATAAAGCAGGCTTTCTTAACCAGAATGTACATCACAGATGAAGCGATCCACTTAATTGTAGAGATCTGTTCTCCAATGCACTCCTATACCAAAAGGATGAGAGTTATTAAGAATGATGTCAAGGTAAATGACTTTCTGAATCATTTACTTGAGAGCATGGCAAAGAATTTTAAATCGTCTGCTGTTGTTTGGGTGATTGGATAGAGACTGGTCATGTCAAAGCACATATTCTGCTTATCCCTCTTTTCCCTTTCCTTAAAGACAACTTTTAAAAATCTCCTTATGATGTGTGACAAGAACAGGTTCAGTTCATTCATTGTCTTTGCATTTCCTTACTCTAATTGGTCCCCCCCCCCCAATGTATACTAAAGGGGCATAAGGGTTGCCAAGTAAACATTCTTCACTGTAATTAGTTTGTATTTAAGCTAGCATCATCCTTTTACAAATTGTATCATTGACCCTTAAATGACTAATATGCAAATGATGTGGAAAAGTTGAAACTTAGGCAATAGATATTTAGCTTGGGCAACATTCCTTGTTTTTGTCATGAGTTTCTAAGAAATGAAATTCTCTTGTCAAACTATAAATGAGGCTTCATGTAGACAGCTCATGCTGAAGAATCCCCCTCCTCTGCAACTGCAGAATAGTAAAATGTATACTTTAGATTTTTTTTAAAAAAACCACCAACTCTAATCCCTGCCATCCCTTGAAAGGATTAAGATAACAAAGGAAAGAAAAATCTCCTTAAACCATTAAAAGGAAAGTTACACTGGGCTAGATGAACAAATACTGCAATTTATTATAAAGAGTTTGTACGTAGCAGTAGCCTCAAAGTATATAAGATGAATATGCACTACAGAATTTATTGGAAAAGCAAGAGAATATCCAACAACATGGGAAAAATGCAGCAGGTAATATCTATTTGTTAATTCAGGTGACTTGGAGCATCTTTTCCCAGAATGCTGCTCAAGTAAAATCCAAGAAAATAATTGTTTACTCTTTTCTCTACTTACTTGAAGAGAGTCCTGGATCAATGAAAGAGCTTGTTCCAGTGAGAATTGGGCTTCCCGGCCTTGAAACATTTTTGAAGAACAGTACCCGGAATGTACTTTTAGCAGGCAGTAGTTTCAAGATCTAAGATCAAAGGGATATGGGGGCTCAGTGGCTAAGATGCTGAGCTTGTCGGTCAGAAGGTGGGAAGTTCAGCGGTTCAAATCTCTAGCACCGCATAATGGAGTCAGTTCCTGTTACTTGTCCCAGCTTCTGCCCACCTAGCAGTTCGAAAGCACGTAAAAAATGCAAGTAGAAAAATAGGGACCACTTTGGTGGGAAGGTAATGGTACTCTGTGTGCCTTCAGAGTTTAGTCCTGCCAGCCACATAACCATGGAGACATCTTCTGAAAGTGCTGGCTCTTCGGCTCAGAAACAAAATGAGCACTGCCCCTAGAGCCGGAAATGACTAGCATGCATTTGCCTTTAGTTTACCTTTACCTTTAGTTTCAACATACTAGTGATATTTTCCTTTCTCCCTCTCACTTCCTCCCATCTTTATATAGCTTCCCGCCTTGACAATAATTTCAAATTTTAAAACCCTGTTAGAACCATTTTATCCTGTAGGATTACTAACCCACTTTCGGGCCCATGTTTTCTTCATAGTCTGAGTAATGGTTGTGTTTCTAGCACACAAACATTGATCTCTGCTGTACTTTTTCACTCTGCTTTGGCCAAAGGATGCACAGGAAGAAGTTTCCAGAAAGAAACCTCTTTATCCTAAGACTCTGCTCAACGTGACCAGCAAATTCACCACAACGATGGCATTTATGTGCCCATTTCTTTTCTGCAAATTTTTCAAATTCAGCACTTAGAAGTAGATTTTGCAAGTCTTAAGTTCTCTGAATATGGGACACTCAAAATGCTGACATAACTCTTTGTTATTGCGGTTATTGCAGTATCTGAAAGATCTCTCAAATCTTTTACTATCCATTGATTTTTATTCTAGTTTTCCCCCAAATTTTTTTAAACACCATACTATCATCTCATCAGAAAAAATTAATATATAATACCCACCACCACCAATTAGACTTTGTGTTAAGAAGAAATAATAGCTGGATTTAGGACATGTTAAGGAACAGTTCTCTTTCTCTAGATGCTGTCATCATGGCTCCATTTTTTTAATTGTTTCACAGAAATTGGATGGTTCTTTTTACCTCATCTTGATTTTTACCTACTTTCATTTTTTAATCTCTTGTGACCTGTTCAGTGACCTAACATTTTCATCTCCAAGATATCATTTTCCTCTTGACTCAACTAAATATGAAAATGTAGTTAAAATTTACTGCAAATGACAGCAGCAGGCATGCATGTAGAAACAATCCATCCACAAGATTCTTCCAACTATTAAGGGTAGATTAGGTTTTTAAGACATTCAGGATTTGTATTAATGAGCCACTTTTATTTCCAGTATCATTGATATTAGTTTCAGTTGCAGAAAATAAAATGAGATGCTAGAGCTATAGAAAGCATGCTATCATTCCTTGCATTCTGTAATGAATTAATATTTAATACAGCCAAATGAAGCCCAGAAAAGACATTACAGCATGTTCATTTTCTACTGTAATGGATGTGGACAGTGTTAGCACAAAGAAGAAGCAGAGTAAGATTGTTACAGAACTTTTCACCATATGATGCCAACTAAAGGCTTATTGATGGCTGCAGTGCTCTTGAGGAGGCAAAACAGAGAGCCCTGTCTTTAGGCTAACCCAGGGGTCAGCAATCTGCAGCTCTGGAGTCGCATGTGGCTCTTTCATCCCTCTGCTGCAGCTCCCTGTCCACAATTGATAGCCCAAAGATAGGGCTTTCGGTTAGGACAGGTAGAGGAAAAAGGACACCGTGCTAGGAGTAGACGCTATGGCAGGGGAGCCGGACTTACAGTCGGTTTCAGAATTGAACAGGGGGCTTCAGGTTAGGACCTTTGTGGCTCTTTGAGTGTTTAAGATTGCTGATCCCTGGGCTAACCACTTATTTAGGTCAATCTCTATCAGGAAATATCCTGTCCCATGTGTTGCTTAGATCATAAGCAAGCAATCTATTGTCTTGGGATCATAGGAAATCCACAACCTTTTTTTCTGTGGCGCAAATATAAATGTATAAATGGAGATGATCTACGTAATGCACACAACACAGGAGCCAAGTCTTCTTATGTGTATATCAACCCCAGGATTTGAATCCTAAACTCTTTTTGTTTTGACCCTTTCAGTTGATAGACTTCTATCTATATTCCTTTTCTGGATTTGAGAGTCAGAAGAATCTGCTTCATGTTTTCACGGCATACATTTTAGGAAAGGAACAAAACAATTCATCCCCATTTTCTGTAGCATGATTATTTCACATTCCTGTTTGGTTGGCTGTGAATATATTTCTTAAGATAAAGTTATTGTCATGTATAATATCTCATGATTGCTATTTGAACAGAACCTGTAAGATTGGCTTCAGCTATTATACCAGGAATTGATCTATAATTTCTGGTTTAATTTAGGGTCTGAATTTATATCTCACTTCTGATATCTGACTCATCTCTTGGATATTGATGAAAATCATTATTGTAGATAATTTATTTTCAATATGACCAATTTTAAGAAAAATATCAGAATGACATAGTCTGTGACTCTACGTATTTCCTAAATCCCAAACAGAACTTCAGATGCCATCAGATTTAATCTGCTTTAGAAAAAATCCAGTTGAGACATCTAACAAACCTATCCAAAATAAACCTGATGTGCTTTTGAATTCAGCATTTGTCTGGATCTGACCCATATTTATTAGTGGCTATACTTAATTGTTACAGAAATGAGAAAGAAGATGGGGTCAACCTATTATCCAAAGCATCTGAAAGCAAGACAAGAAGTAGTGGATGGAAACTAATCAAAGATAAAACCAACCTAGAACTAAAGAGAAATTTCTTCACAGTTAGAACAATTACTCAATGGAGCCACTTGTATCCAGAAATTGTGGATGCTCCAATGCTGGAGATTTTTTAGAAGAGCCTGGGCAACCATTTTTCTGAAATGGTATAGGGTTTCTGCTTGAGGGCTGGAGTAGAAGACCTTCAAAGACCCTTCCAACTCTGTTATTCTGTTAAAATTGAGATATTTTCCCATTTTAATTGATGTTTTTCACTGTATTTAATGAAGTTTCAAGAAAGATGGTTACTTATAAAGTGTACTTTTAGCAAGAGGGAAAATGGGAAAGAACCACATTGGGATATGATTCTGAATATCCAGTCCCAAAAAGGGAAGCACGACACAGTGATACAGAACCTGAATTATCTTCTTTTGGGGAGATGCAGAGAAAAGGGCAAGAATAATTTAGTATGTGGAACAAAAGTAGAAAAACCCAGTGGAGTTAAAAAAAGAAGACACTTTCCTAGGAAAAATGAACTGCATCTGTGTTGAAGACATGTATACACAAGCATACCTCACCCCCTGGCAAGGAAGGAAACAGCCACATTTAACCTTGGGCAGGTTTTTTCTTGCATTGCTAGGTAACAGTGAACATAATGTGAGCAGGTGTTTATTGCTTAGGTTTTCTGTGTTAGAATAAAAGAGGAGCCAAGAAACCAGCATTTTCACATTAAAGGACATGTGAGGATAATTTGAGAAGTAGCATAATCTACCCTTCTGCAGGGCCAGTGAGCGTCAAAGAGCATGGAGATGGGGAGGAGGAGCTGATGTTGCGACGACACGATATGCGATCTTGGAGCTCCAAGATCACAGTCAATACCTTTGCCACTGGATGGTCCTTTCGGACCTAAACCATCCAGAAGAGAGGGTGACAGGAAAGAGTACATTCTGCTGATCTCAGGGACACAGCAAAGTCTCTGATTGATCAAGGATAATTTCTTTTTGCCGGTGACAGAAGCACAGCCATTGAAGCTGCTGAAGTTGGGACAGCTCTGGAACGGGAGGAAAACTGAAAGAGAAAGTGTATCCATCTGGTGAGGAAATCATATTGTTATAAAAGACCCTACCCAAAATAAATTAAAGCTAAATTAAATTTGAAAACAGAAGAGAACATGCAGCGAAATTAAGCTACATTAAACAATGTGTTATCCTTTTTTTAAAAAAAATCTTTTACGGATGGAACTTTTGCAAATGTTTCCTATTCTTTAAATTGAATGGATTAGTTTTTCTTCTACTTTTTATATTCTTTTTTTAATATACCTATGGATTAAAATATTTTTCCTTATTTTTATAATGCTGGATTGGATAGGTTTTTTTGCTCCATTTAAGAATTTTGTTTTCTTTAAGCTTGGAATATAAAGAAGATATAAAAGGAATACAGAGAGGGCTGTAATAACAGAGGGAAAGGAAGTAACACTGCCACTTGGAGGCTGGAGGCTTGGAAAGCTTGGAAATATTGTTTTTTTTTCTTTTTTCTCTTTGATCTTTTCACTTTGCATTTCAAGGCTCTTCAGCTTGTTTACAGAGAGTGATAGTGAGAAGAGCATGGGTTGTTTATACAGGTGCTCTTTGGGAGCTTTATTGGCAGCTGGAGTGCAATGAAAACAAACCCTTGTCTTGAAAGATTATAAATGAACTTGCTTTAAATTTAATAAAAAGTTTTGAATGCCAGAGTGGCAGTGTTTACAAGTTGGAAGAATGGCACATGAAAAAGAAGCCTTAACATTGCAAAAGATTAATTTTAAATTCAAAAATTATTAGAAGTAACAGAGAAAATTGAGAAGAGATTGGAGAACATAGATTGTAGAACAGTAAATTTTGATGGAAAATTGAGGATGTTCATCAAATGAAGAAAGTGGAGATGAGAGTTCTAAAAACTGAAGGAAAAAATAAACAAAGAGACAAGAAAATTGCTGATACTGACAGTGAACTGAGTGTGGTTGGAAATGAAAAGACTGAAATATGAAAAGGGGAGATAGATGGACTGGAGCTCTACCCCAGATTTCAAAATATAGCAGAAGAAAAGAGAGAAGAATTGATAGAATTAAGGAGAGAAATCTTGTCAGAAGCACTAGTGATAACCAAAGATAAGCTGATCGAAGAAGCAGATGGAGGGTTTCGAGCTTATACAAGATATGCAATAAGCAATAAGTTGCGAAGAGAAGTCCATATAAAACTTACTAAGGAAATAACCAGAATACTAATGCCACAAATGCACAATTACTGGAAAGACACAGGTTGATGTAATGAAAGCTTATAATAAAAAAATTAAGTCAAATTTAGTTAAATTTAGAGCATTATGTATAAAATGAAGTGATAATGGTTATATCAATAATTGATTGATAATGATAATAATGCATATATATGTATTGGTTTGATAAGAGAAAAGTTTATATAAATTGCAAATGGTGACTACGAAAGGAGGTTTAGAAACTCTGTTATTAAGTATAACCAATTTTTATTTAGAACATGTTATAAAGATGTAATGTTACTGGATGATATTGGGAAGAGCTAATGGTATGCCATTATGTGGTTTTGCTTTAATCTGGAATATTTTATATAAAAGGATGTAAAAACAATTATAGTCAAATGAAGGTTGAGGTATGATGATAGTAATGTATATAAATATATTTGATTTAAAATATATGATTTGATATGAATTATAGGTGATGACTGTGGAAGGGATGCACGGAAGTTTTTGTAATCAATTGACACACTTTCTACAACTTGTAATGGAAGATGGTTTTGTGTTTTTGTGTGTGTGTGTTTTGTCTGTTTGTGTTTATTCAAAAATGCAAAAAAATCTTTATAAAAAAGCATAGAGTCAAAGCTTTGAAAAGGCTCTTAGATAGTTTAATTTATTTTATTTTGACGTATATCCTGGATTTTTTTTTTTTTTTTAGAAACGACTCATGGTGAAAACTAATCTTCTTGTCACCTCTTTTTCTCACAACAATTATTCTGTGAGTTCAATTGGGTGTGAGAGAGTGATTGGCCCATACCCAGCTGGCTTTCATGCCTAAGGTGGGATAGAATTTGCAGTCTCCTGATTTCTAGTATGGTGCCCTAATCACCTATATAAGATTCTGACACTACAGGCTTTAGGATGAATGCTGTCAATAAGAATATTTCTGTTGGATTTTTTTTTATATTAACAAAAAATCTAAACTGAAAGAAAGTTATTCTTTACAACAGCCTTCCGGTCATGTGCAGAGGTCAAAAATGGGACATGATGATGTCCAGGCAGGTGGGCAGAGCCTCCTGACACCACCGCTACCAGTTTGCCCAAACCAGATAGAACCGGCTGAATTGCACCACTGGATGTATGATGTATAGATATGAGTATATGGTTATGTTTATATCCCCTCCCTCTATCTCTAAACATGCATGTGCACACACAGATGAAGAGACAGAAATGTGTGTGTATGTGTAAGTGTGCATATGCATGTATGTATGCATGCATGTATCTACAGATATGTTCTGACCCCCCTTCCTCCTCTGCCCACACAGAACACACACTCCGGAACAGTACAAGGTAACAAGGTTTATTGCACAAACAAACAGAAGGTTCCGTGGCAGTAAACCACCAAGACAAAACTCACAAAAACAAAACACAAAAACAGCTATCCAGCTTGCTAGAATTCCAGACTAGAACTTCTGGCATAAGTCCTCTGTTGACTGCTGCAAAGGGCGTATGCACAGTCAACCCTTTTATAACCTGGAGAGGAGCCTCCTGATCAGCAGCTGAGAGCTCTTACCGCCGATAATTATGCCCACGCTCCTTGCGTCTATTAGCACGGCGATAACGAGCGTCCAAGAACTCCCTGTTAAGTTCTGACTCACTGTCTCGTGACTCCTCCCCACTGCTCCAAGGCATGGCATTGGGAGCCCCCCTCCTCTGTCTCTCACCGCTGCTCCATGCCTCAGGCGCCTCCTGGTGGCCGACCAGACTCTCCGATCTCTGCTCAGCGTCGGAACCCTGTCCAGGATCCCCCACCTCCTCTTGAGCCAAGTCATAGGAACCCTCACTCTCGGAGTCTGGTGGCAGCAGCAACGGCTCCTGCTGGGCCACAACACAGATATATAGAAGATAGATAAAATATAGATAGATAGATAGATAGATAGATAGATAGATAGATAGATAGATAGATAGATAGATAGATGATAGATAGATAGATAGATAGATAGATAGATAGATAGATAGATAGATAGATAGAGATAGATAGATAGATAGATAGATAGATAGATAGATAGATAGATAGATAGATAGATAGATAGATAGGTAGTTTTGGGAAAATGGGTGCTGAACTGCAGTCAACTTTTAATAGGCAAAATCTTAGAGGTTTCTATTAATTGGTATTAACCTCCTTTCTGCCTATCTTTCAAATAATACAATACAAAAATGACCTTGTCAACAATGTGGTAATTGTAGACATATTGAGAGGTGTGCAGATACGTAAAGCTTTGACATAATGAAAATGCTGGAAGATCCATTAGAAATTCTGGTGGAACATTCATTTGCTAAGATTAAGTTTGTTGTAAAGAATGGATTTTGTTCTTTCTCCAAGAGTTATCTTGCTGATTGACAAATAAATGGGCAGAGTCCTGCTGCCCCTTTCAAAATTAATTTTCAGCATTCTGTTGGATGAAATGAATAAAAAGCATTAGCTAAACAGAAAAGAATACACAAGATTGCTATTAATGATTTATTAAGAGATTGTGGGAATGCGTTTCCTTAAACCATAAGAAACTATTAACATCTAATCTAATATTACAATTCATTATTTGTAAAGTAGGTTTGGAAGGAAGTTTGCACACACACAAAAATCCTTTTTTCATGTTGATCTGTTAAAAGTAAGATTTTTTTTCTACCACAGATAATCTACAAAGATTAGTCTGGATTCCTCCCCAATAGGCAATTGAGCAACAATATGAGGCATGTTTTGAAATATTGGGAAGTTCAAATGTGACAAACAGCTTTGTTCTTTTTGGATGCTGAAAAAGCTGTCAACAATTTGAGCTGGAGTTTTCCAGTTCAGGTGTTAGAAAATATGTTTTTTGGATAAAGCTTCATGACGTGGATGAGATCACTACATCCTTCAAATAATGAGATGGGCAATAACTACATTTGATGAATTAAGTACTTCACAATAAGCTTGAGTAAGTGTGAATGGGAAATTATACAAACCATCTATGATCCAGAAAGTACCCTATTCAATGTTGCTGACATGTATACCTAAATTCTATACTCAGGAACAGAATTATTTATCACAATCTAGGCAGATAACAGCAGATAGGAATGGAATTCAAATGCCTGAGGAAAGGAGGAGGAGGAGGAGGAGGAGGAGGAGGAGGAGGAGGAGGAGGAGGAGGAGGAGGAGGAGGAGGAGGAGGAGGAGGAGGAGGAGGAGGAGGAGGAGGAGGAGGATCAAAAGTGTATTCCAAATACATCCCAAAAGTCACAGGATGCCAAAATCAGGTAATCAGCTAGTCTGAGGATCAAGAAGCAGGAATAAGACAAAGCTCTTGTCAGGTTTTTGGGGAACTTTTTTCATGATCTTGAATGGCCATAAAGAAAGAGCCAATCTGGCCACAGGAATGACTGTTCTAGAGCAAGGGTACTGTGACTAAGAAGATCTGCTTCCAGGCACCAGTGCTTCCCATCCTGATGAAAGGGATGTGCAGCATACCTTCCTGGTCATACCAAATTTAAAGAGTACACATTACTTCAACCAGATGGATTGAAAGTAATGAGAACCTGAAACATAAAGGACTTTGAAGATAATAACGTGCAGCCTGAATTTGACATGGTAGCTTACTGGCAACCAGTGTAGTTCCCCCCCCCCCCCAAATGGTGTTACTTTACATCACAAGCTGCTGCTTTTTAGATCAACTACAGCTTTTAAATTACTCATGTACAGTGAGTTCCAGGAACAGAAACAAGAAATATTGCCACACGTCTGATGATGCTCAACCTTTGGTCTGACAGAAAATGAGAAACTTAGCACTCATATTCAGAAGAATATCTTAAATGGGATGGTAATCACTTCCAAAAACCTGCTTTATTAAAGAGGCAGAATAAGAGGATAATAATTATTATTTTTGTACCTCACACCAGTCTTACAAGGGCAGATATATCTTCTGATAACAAAGCAGGAAGGACTTTCTAAATCTAAACTATAAATGAAATATATGTAAATACCCATTATTTGCTCTAAGGGAAGGCAGTAGCTAAAATGGCATAAAATGGTTGAGAACTATAATATTCAAAAAAGATTGTGTGGCAAAAGCAAAAGTGTTATTAACTACTGTTGCATACAAATGATGGAATAACTCTTGCTTTAAATCTGAAATAGAGATACAGTGTCAAAGTCTTCTTTTGTCCTTTTCAAATTCAAATTTGGCAACATTCCTTGGAACAAAACTATATATCAAACATTTCTATTTCTGAGTTCTCAATGTGTTGTCCATTCTAGGACTTGTGTTTTCCACCAAAAATGTAAGGAAAGAATTTATCATTTTTCAGCAACTATGGGATCAAAAGCCCCTTTGGACATTCCCCCCTCACACACACACACACCCCAAAAAATCCCCCCCCCAAAAAATCTGGAGTGTTGTAGAGATTTCATCCTTAGTACAGAAAGTGGAAAGCAAACAGAATGACATGGTTAAATAACACATTAAATACAACTATATTACCCACCACTTTCTGAAAAGAGACTCATGAAATACAGCAATTGAAAGGTAGAATTTTTATCAAAAGAAATAATAAAAAGAGAGTCAGAGAATATAAGGGATATAAACATCATGGCAGAAATCTATCACTTCTAGAATGGCAAGCCTTTAGAAAGGCATAGATATGAAAATATCTATGTAAAGACACAAAGACAAACAACAATGATATTGGCAACAATGTACTGCTGTTTAAATTTTTGACAGAATTAGATGAATGTTGTAGACACAGTTATACTAGGATCTTAAAACCTGTCTGACGTAACAGAATCATAGTGCTTCAGCATGGAAACAGGAAAGCCAATTTGGGCATTCTCCTTGCAGATTATCTACAAATCTTTTTCATACGAAGGCAACCAGAATAGTCTTGAAAGAGAAGAACCCAATATGTATTCTCATTTCTTCTACTTGTGTGTATACTTGATGTAAAAGAATGATATCTAAACAGAATTCCAAGTCACATATGGGGTTTGTAGTTTTGGGATTACACATTTTAAAGACATAGTAAAGTTGGAGGAGTCCAGAGGAAAATTGATCAAGATAGCCTCTTGAAGTCCTATAGTCATGTGTGAAATCATTTCAAGAACTCAGATATTTTCATTTAATGAGAGCAGATGTACAGGTGACATTATAGCAGAGAAAACAGATACAGTCTCTGCTGTTCCAGAAGACAGGTTTAAAGTTAATGGATTTTAAAAATCCCAGAGAAGCACATTTTAGCTAAAAACGAGCATGTTTCCAAATAGAAAGATCTCTGTGAGATAATTAAATAGAATTTGAAGACGCATTTGTCAGGAGTGATTTTATCCTGCTTTTGAAAATGCTAGATTATGCTGATAGTTGACTTCCAAAGAACCTTCCAATTTTATGATTCTACAGAAATTGGAAGAAAAATGGTTCTGTGGGAAAGGTTATTTTAATGGAAATGCTCTGTATTTTTATGCTTGGGGATACAAACCTAGTAACGAAAACACAAGGTTTATATATACATATAAAAAGAGATAAACAAGGTCCCTAAACATACTGGTAAACTTCTTTAGCAGCACTAATGAGACAAGTTAGAAACCCAAAGGTTGTTCTATTGAAATATTTGAATAAAACAGGCTTCATGTAAATATTTTTTTGTAATTACCTCCACTGCTTCTATATAAAGAAACAGGATAAGAACAGGCAGGCCAAATGCATCAAGGTGCTTCAACGGCAGAGCAGATATATATACTCCTGTTACAGCAGGTTCAGGTGACATTGAAATTCCTGCACAGCAAGGACTTACCTTCTGATTGTTACCTGGAAAAGTTTCAATAATCTCCATATGTGTGTGCTTATTATTTTTTTTCAAAATTAGGAAATGAAACATTTGTATTAGACCAGAACAGACGGCTAAGGCTGTTTGTGTTTGTGTGAGAGAGATGGGGGGGGGGGGAGAGGGAGAGGGAGGGAGAGGGAAAGTGAAAGAGAAAGAGAGGTTTCCTTCATTATTTTCTTGATTCATCAGTCAAAGCAAATACATTATTGCAGTGGCCTGTAAACCTTTGGGCACCAGGGACCGGTTCTGTGGAGAAAAGTTTTTCCGTGGACCAGAGGGGCCATGGTTTTGCATGCTGGTGCATCTCATAGATGTGGCTTCACTTGTTTGCACAGACTGGTTGCTGGCATGCGACGGACCGGTGTCATTCCACGGACTGGGGGTTGGGAACTCCTGCTTTACTGCACTCAAAGCTTTCTAGACTTACTTGCTGTTCTGCTGTCCTGCTCAGAAGGACCCTTGGGAGTATCAAGTATAAAGCTTTTTCTACAAATCCTGAGGGATTTCTGTAGGACAAGATGCAAGTTGTCACCTGGTGACGATGTTCAGTTGAAGAATCTTTACACAATACATTGTACAGAACTGAAAGGAATGTCAGGGAGAGTCAAAAAAGAGAGTTGGGAAAATCCCCTTCCTTCTGGAGCCAGCCTTTTGAGGTCCCCTTTGTTTTTATCTTCAATCCCTTCACACAGGGTCTACTAGTTTGTCTTTCTTTTCATTATTATTGTTGCTGCTCTATTTCACGCTTTGCTGAGTGGGCATTATAGCTGGATGAAGAAGCCAAAATGGGCCCTGCTTGTATGAACTTTTTCTTAAAAGCCAGTCGTCCTACACAGAGGTCAGAGGTCAAACAATATTGTGTATTCACCCAGTTCACATGCTTAAATATTATTCTTCGCTGATTCACAAAATAGTTTATTTTTTCATTCAGCACAACTTTTCGTAAAAAAAAAACAATATTGAAAAATACATATTGTGTATTACTCAAGAGGTTAATGTGATGCTGGACCTGTTTTTTTCCCCAGAATGATAGATTGCATCTGTATGTATTCATGATTCTGAGAAAATCAGGACAGAAAAAAAACAAGGCAAGTGCATGAGGAAAAAAAATACTATTTCTGTTATCTGACTATAAAGATTCTCCCCCTCTTTCCCCCTTCTGTTTCTTTTTTCAAATTAACTGAAGAGAAAATAGCCAAGGTCACATCTAAATACTGCATTGAAGCAAAATAAAGTAACCAATTTTGTTGTATTTAAGTACAATGGCAATAAAGATTATACTTATAAAATAAAAGCTATTTCTTGTAAAATGCTAGCAATCACAAGAGGCATTTAAAGTAAAAAGATCAAGGATGATGTGTTCAAAATTATTCTGAAGCATCCTTTGTTGTTGTTGTTGTTTTTGTTTCTATTTTGTGTACTTTCCAATTTGCGTTTATGAATCTTTACATCTCTTTGTTCATTTAGGCTTAGGAAAAATATGCATATGAGCTCCAACATTCTGTAATACCATAAGAAAAGCCAACAAATAGCTTTAGATGTTTTACAGCAAGCAGAGATCTCATGCAGTATCAATTTGTGACCCTTTTAAAGCAGTTTTGTTTCACATGAATGCTTAGTGTAGCTGCTGTGCAGTTCCAGGAAACAAAATGGGACAATTTGTTGTGGCCAACTCGCCACGGACATCTCGCAGTGGCCAACTCACCATGTCTAATCCACCATGGCCATTTTCTGTCAGGCTGTCCTTGATATGGACTAACATTGCATCAGGTACCAGTGGTTTCTATATTCTTAATATCCTTACATAAACTTATATGTTCTCATAATATAAAATGACATGTAAGTCATGTTATGACCACACTTGGAATATTGCATCCAGTTTTGGTCACCATGATTTTAAAAAGATGTCGAGACTCTAGAGTACAGAGAAGAGCAACAAAGATGTTTAGGACACTGGATGCTAAAATATATATAGAACAGTTGCTGGAATTGGGTATGTCTAGTCTGATGAAAAGAAAAACTAGGGGTGACATGATAGCAATGTACCAATATCTCAGGGGTTGCCACAAAGAAGAGGGTGTCCAGCTATTGTCCAAAGCACCTGAAAGCATAACAGAAAGCAATGGATAGAAACTAATCAAGGAGAGAAGCAACCTGAATTAAGGAGACACTTTTTGAAGAACAATTAATCGGTGGAACAACTTGCCTCCAGAAGATGTGAATGGTCCAACACAGGTAGTTTTTAAAAAGAGATTGAACAGTCTGAAATGTTATAGTCATAGTGTCTCCTGCCTGAGCAGTGAGTTGGATTAGAAGACCTCCAAGGTGTCTTTCAACTCCATTATTCTGTTGTTTTGACATACTATGATATAACAGAACATACAAAACAGAACAGAACATGATATCATGTAACATAACATCCTTACATAATTTTTTCAAGAACTTTAATGCAACAGCCATGATCCTATACTACAAATCTCGATTTAGTCCAAACAAAGACATAATAAAAGTCACCACTATTATTTTCTCATAGCTAGCCTTGGGACACTAAAACATTAAAAAGACAAGAAAATCTCAGAAAGAGTGACAAATCACTCTTTCCTCAAGAAAGCAGCAAAAATATGTCCATAAAATCAAAAGGATTTGAACTTGACTTGAGAAGACTTTAGTTATTCACCCTTATCTCAAAGTCATTATAAAGTGATGTAGGGATTGAAGAATCTCCTATATTCAATATTTGATTTTAAAAAGGTATTTCTACTGAGTGATATTTATCATTAGAGTTCATTCCTTCTGCTCAGAATTTCTGCCTCATAATATATCGTAAGAATGTGGTCTTCGTGGCCTGGCCTTTAATAATGGTATCAGAGAGTTCATAAATCCATTCCCACACTGACATCGAGAAGATTAACTAAATCAAAACACAACTTTGTTCCTTTTATTCTATCAGGTATATAAATGATAGTACAAATAAGCCATTAGGTTCTTTGATGTTTCCTGGTTTTTCTGTCCCTAAATTGCTTTCAGATGTATCTAGGAATTTTTAATAACATGGTTCAATTGTAGTTCTATGCCTTCTAGTGAAATTCTAGAGCAGACCACACTTGGTAATAACTATGTTTGTTGATTTTTAACTATTCTTTTCTTTGCAACATTCTCTTTCCAATAGCCTAAGATCCAATGGACATTTATTAAATATGAAGAAAACATTTTTCTTAAATTCTGAATTCTTTACAGGTATCAGATTCAGTTCATAGAGAATGCAAGATTTTGTAAGGATGGAAAAGTGCTGTTTGAGGTGAATATTTATCTTGAATAATCATTTAGGCTTCCATTTCATGCCTATCAAGTCCTTCAAAGAAATCTGCATCAAATAATGAATAACTTACCAGACAAAATATATGTGTGTTCAGATTCATCATGTGAAATTATTGGTTTCCATTCTGTCATACTGAAATTGTAAAACTACAGCAAAATGATTCACAACAAGAAATTGTTCTCCATAGGGAATACTCTTAAATTCCTTGCTACACTTATATTGGTCTCAATCCAGCAGTTTATAGGTATAACACAGCCTTTTCAAGGTACTAAAAGTATTTGCTTGAATATACATAAGCAGGTATTACAATACAATACAATACAATAGTAGAGTTGGAAGGGACCTTGGAGGTCTTCTAGTCCAACCCCCTGCCTAGGCAGGAAACCCTATACTGTTTCAAACAAATGGCTATCCAACATCTTCTTAAAAACTTGCAGTGTTGGAGCATTCCCAATCTCTAGAGGCAAATTGTTCCACTGATTAATTGTTCTACCTGTCAGGAAATTTTTCCTTAGTTCTAAGTTGCTTCTCTCCTTGATTAGTTTCCACCCATTGCTTCTTGTTCTACCCTCAAGTGCCTTGGAGAATAGTTTGACTCCCTCTTCTTTGTGGCAACCCCTGAGATATTGGAACACTGCTATCATGTCTCCCCTAGTCCTTCTTTCTATTAAACTAGACATACCTGTTCCTGCAACCGTTCTTCATATGTTTTAGTCTCCAGTCCCCTGATCATCTTTGTTGCTCTTCTCTGCACTCTTTCTAGAGTCTCCGCATGTTTTTTACATCGTGGCGACCAGAACTGAATGCAGTATTCCAAGTGTGGCCTTACCAAGGCATTATAAAGTGGTATTAACATTTCACGTGATCTTGGTTAATTTGTAACATCCTTTATCAGCAATGTTTCTCTGAATGTGCAAGGCCACATAGTTCTGAAAATTAAAGTTCAGGGAAAGAAATACAGAATTCTTCCTGATTATGGCAACATAGCTTAGGCATCTGAGTAAGGAATGCTAGAAAGGAATTCCTTTGATTGTAAGGAATAAATTTATAACCCTATCAAACCACAGTTTAATTTTAGTTCTGAACTAAAAAGCATAAATATGGAGGATCTCTTGGCTGAAACAATCAAGGTTAGTTATATATTTCACAAAACACAGTGCAAGGTACTAAGAAATTCTACTCTGGATAAGCAGAGCAAACAATATAGTTTAATAGTAGAATGGAAAGAAATATCATGGCAGTTTCTGGCTATATGTCTAAATTAACATTAATTAAATGGCAAAAGCCCTAATAAATAAAGCAAAAGGGAACAATGGAGTTAACAAAAAAGCCAATGTATTCCTAAGTTGCATCAAGAGAGGAATAGATGAAGACCACAGGAAGTGTTAGCACTGGTCTAGAAGGCACATTTGGAATATGGTGTAGCAAAGGTGGTATTCAGCAGGTTCTGACCAGTTCAGGAGAACCACTAGCAGAAATTTTGAGTTATTCAGAGAACCAGTAAATACCATCTTTGACTGGTCCCCGCCCCATCTTTTCTCTACCTCCCGAGTTCCAGCTGATTAGGAGGAAATGGGGATTTTGCAGTAACCTTCCCCTGGAATGGGGAGGGAATGAAGATTTTATCCTTCCCCTGCCACGCCCACCAAGCCACAGCCACCAAGCCATGCCATGCCATGCCCACCAAGCCACACCCACATAACCAGTAGTAAAAAAATTGAATCCCACTATTGCTGTGTACAATTCTGGTCACTGCAGTACAAAAATTATGCTGAGGCCCTAGAAAGAGTACAGAGAAGAGCAACAAAGATGAAAAGGGGTTTGAAGGCTAAATTTTATGAAAAATGGCTAAAGGAATTAAGGGTGTTTTGCTTAAAAAAAAAGAAACCAAGGGGAGGCATGATAGTAATATTTTGATACATGAAAAGCTGCCAAAGTGAAGAGGACATTGATTTATTCTCTACAACACCTAAAGGTAGGACAAGATGCAATGGTTGGAAGCTCATCAGGGGGGAATGCAGATTGGAAATAAGAAGCAATTTCCTGACAATAGGGTTTATTAAGCAATGGGACACCTTTCCTTCAGAGTTGTGGCTGTTCCATTGCTGGAGGTTTTCAAGAAAAAAATTGGACAACCATTTGTCTGAGATAGTATGAGAATAAAAAAGTGAAATAGTATGGATGAACTAGGAGATCTTCAATTTTCCTTTCCAGCCCTATGATTCTATGAAAGCAAACAGCATTATTTTTTAAAAAAAACCTGTACAGCAGTTTGAAAAACAAAACTATATAATAATAATAATAATAATAATAATAATAATAATAATAATAACAACAACAACAACAACAACAACAATAACAACAACAAAGTTAGAGCAATATAGCTATGCACGACAATAGTTTGCAATTCCTTAAACTGAGTGTATAGAAAACTTGCCACGGCCATCTCACCATTACTATCTCACCATGGAACAAGGGGCAACTCACGCAGACAATTCCACATAGAATAACTCAATGTGATAAACGTTACTACTACTGTTTCTTGCAAAAATAGAAATAATGTTGAAGAAACAGTGGCAGATAACATTCATCATGTTGAGTTTTCCTGTGGCAAATTGTCCCATGGTTAGTTGGCTACAGGAAAATGTCCATGGCGAGATGGCTAAAGCGAGATGGCTGCGGCGAGTTGGCCACAACAAATATTCCAAGTGTGGTCTTAACATGACTTACATATCATGTTATATTATGATAACATATAAGTTTATGTAAGGATATTAAGAATATAGAAACCACTGGTACCTGATGCAATGTTAGTCCATATCAAGGACAGCCTGACAGAAAATGATTCTCCCTATTTTTTAAGGTTATGCAGAACAGATCAGTTACAATTTTATGTGAAAGGTTATGGGAATGTTTGGTCCAGAAAACAAGTATTCTCAATACTGCATTCAAATTGTGGTTTTCCCCAAAGTTTGTATTTATTTAGTAAGTTTATAGGCTGCCGAACTCATATACTGTACATTATTCTGGGTAACTCAGAGTTAAAACAAAATAAAAACAGTAAAAACCAATTAAGGTGAAAAAAAATAGCAGCCAACCACAAACATTCAAACAACCCATGAGAAGGGCTTACCCATTTTATCAGGATACCCTGCCAGCTCAGTGGCATAACTAATATTTTAGGTCTTGCAAAAGGCCAGCACAGTCAGGGAAGTCTAATTCTGAGAAGATGATCTTCCAGATGGTGGGGTCTCCTCCCGAGTCCTAACAAAGACACTCTCCTAAGAAAGGATCTGGGGTGTCACTCTCTTATAGATCTATCAGGACAAGTAGATACCACTAGGGAGAGATGGTCCTGTAAATCACTTGGTTCCATAAGTATGTCTGGATTTTCACTCCAAAAGAATTGGAGCTATGCTTTTTTTTTAATATTCAAACATTAACTCAATATTGACTAGGCAACTATTTGTGAGTGTTTAATTTGGAAAGTGAGAATTATGTTTTGGGAATGTATGGATCAGAGTCTAAATGAGTTGGCAGAATAAGAAAGTTGTAAATAAATATATTTTAATATCTACAGAATTGGTATGACATGAAAAAGCAAAAGAAAACTGTCTTAGGAAGTCTTACTAAGTTCCCACTTAAAACCAGCCACGTGGCACAATCATTCCTGGTTAACAGCAATTTAACCTCTTATCTCCACATTGTGACCACCAATTGTTCCTAGCCTGCATGAAAGACAGCTTAAGCAAGGTAATCATTCTTAGCTGTACTAATGTTAAAATAATGTTCTTCCCTTTATCCCAATACTATTGAATGGCAGACCAAAGATGTGAAAAATGTGGTGATCAGAATTTGAAATGATCAGAGAAGTAAGTACTGGATGTTTTAGGCTGATGAAATCACAAGTGCACCACTCTGGTCCTTGGTCAGCTTTTTCTTCCACCATTATGAAATGCATTCCCCAAAGAGTGGTTCTTTCAATCATTGCCTCACTTCCTTGCTTTGTAAAGAAAATAACCTGAATTGCCTGAACTCCAACTTAAAGGAGATTTTACATTACTTTTGAACAAAGAAGCATCACGGTGCAGTGATGGTAGCTGAGTGGATTGGCAATAGAGCATTAGACCACTGCATGGAATTGTGAGTATTTCCCCCCACTTTTTTTTTTTGCCAATTCTGCTGCAATATCGAACTGTGAAAAAAATAAAATCAAGAACCAATCTAAAGACACACTGTAGATGACTATGTTCCCTTTGTAATTCCTATTTGGCTTTTGAAAATGGTCTGTAAAAATTGTGTCATGTATAGAAGGGAAAAGAGAGGATACAGTAGTGTAGAGATGCCTGGAAGTTTCCTGGTCCCTATTTGCCCTGTTCCTGCTGCAGTGCGGGTATTTTCTGTCAGCTGTTGTCATGTTGAAGAGGGGAAGGGGGCGGCAGCAAACTCAGAGGCCTCAACAAGTTGCTCTGTTTATCATGCACTGCACACATGTAATCAGAACCACAGCCTTTGGCAGTGATGCAGAACAGATGTGACAGAGGCAGGAAAGGGATTGGCGGTTGAGACCAAAAATGTTATAACAGTGTAGTTTTCTGCCAATCAAGGAAGGGCAAATAGCACTTTAATTCAGCTGTAGGAAAAGGACCCCAAAGTAATAAATTACCCTTAAATCTGTGGTTAAAGGGTGAGCAGTGTCACACAATTTGTAATATACAAATGAAGGGCTAAGGGAGGGGATTAATCTTTTTTTATTTAGCTACTCTTGAAGCATCCACAAAAGATATCAGACATCATTGGGATTTTAGTACAAGAGGAACAGGCACTAGGGTAAACAAAAGAAAACATTTTTCTTTCATATTGATAAAACTCTAAATATTGCATTATTTTATTTCCTGTTTAAAGTAACTAAACCAGATATAGCACCTTAAGATCACTGCATTGTTTCTAACACCAATTCAATTTTAGAACTGTTTGACACATTTTAGAATCAAGTTGGTTATAATCTAGAGTGAGAGATGCTCCCACTTACATAAAGATAGAAAATATTTTATTGAGTTCATAGAAAATATATTCAGATAGCATATGTGCATTTATTCCGGCACTTCAGTCACTTGCAATCTCCTCCAAGATTTTTTGTTGTTGTTAAAACTTGTTAGTTATTGTCATGAGAAGGAACTATTTCATATTGCAGGATCTATTTTAATTTTAGATAAAAAAAAGTTATCAAGGATTCTTCAATGCAACCTTCAGCTGTTAATGTATTCATAGCAAAATTAGGAGTCATCATATTTTAGATACTAATTAAAAAACACTATTTTTATAACAATATGGATTTTTGTGGGTACTGGTGTAATGGAAGGAGGTGAATTTCCAGGAGACAAGGGATGCACTCTAGAGAATAACAGGCAAATCAGCACAAATATCATGTGTGTGAGAAAGGCAGTCCGTCCCTTATAGTTCATATAATGATGTTGATGTTCATCCATCGTGTTTGAAGAGGACCTTGATATCTAACAGGTTGTGGACTGTCCATGTTGTGTCTGCAGGTGGCTGGTAAGGCCGATATGGGCATGAAATGTTCTGCCACATGTCAGGCAGACATGTGTGGCCACTGTTGTTGCAGTATTTGCAGCTCTGGTTTTGCAGAGTCCTCGCTTCTCTTGTGCTATGGTTGTTATTCTGTCCTCAGATGTCTGGCAGCCTTGGTGGATCAGGGTGCACCATGTCGATCAATCTTGTGCCAGGGTTTCCCAGGAGGCGCTGTCAATTTCCACGGGCTTTCAACATGTCTTTGTATTGCTTCACTTGTGATCCCCGTGTGATCGTTTTCCTTAAGACAGCTCACCATAGAGGAACTGTTTGGAGATGCGATGGTCTGACATCCTTGCAACATGGCCTGCCCAGCATGTCTGGGCTTTCATCAGCAGGGTGTGAACTGAAGGCAGACCTGCTTTGGAGAGGACTTTGGTATCTGGCACCTTGTCCTCCCACCAGATCCTCAGTATTCTATGGAGGCAGGTCATGTGGAAGTGATCCAATATGTTCAGTTCATAGAATATATTTTAGAGGAAGGTAGTAAGTGAGCAGCATGGTGGCCATGCTAAAGACATTCACTTCCCACTCAGAAGGAAGTGAAGTGATTACTAGGAGTTCAATCCTAGGCATCATCAAATCTTTCTCTCTTATGGTGCAAAGAAAAAATATCTGCTGTGAACTCTGCATAGCCTCAAGAAGGGCACCCAGTTTTTTACACTGGGGCTTTCCACCAAGAATTATTCCAAGAAGACTAGTTTCATAATTTGAAAAAAAATGAATATTATTCCACATGCATCTCAATAAAAAGATAAATTGATATTTTAATTGATTTCACATAGCTCCAAATTCATTATAAATGTACATACATATGGGTGCACGCATACATTTACATATGATATTAAAAGCATATATTTTGTTTTACTAGTTCACTAACATTAAGGACAAATCAACCCATGTTGATATTCTCATTTGAAATCAACCTAAAATGAATAACTTCATAGGCTATTGTAAGCATGGCCATTATTATATTTATATCCTGGAAACCAAGGGCATTGCTAATGATATAAATAATATAAAATATAAATTCAGATGTTGACCAACTGCAATATATTTATGATATTTACTTCTTCACTTGTCTTTGCAATGAAATGGCATTTGTAGAACAACTGCCAACAACTCAGGAAATGGAGGAAATGGATGCAATTTTTGTATAAAACCTATTTTATACAATAAAAAGAATTCCAAAAGAATTGTCAGTTACCTTTTTGAGGTGGTCAAATTCCAATTTTGTTTAAGCTGATTTGGAAAAAAGTTCTGACATACATGAAGCATTTTAAGATTTATACATTTCAGTTACTCCATGTAACTGAAGTCTAAGAAATAATAGATTTACAAGTATAGATAGTATACTTCTATGACCATTTGTTTTGAGTGTGCAACATCTGTTGAGTGTAATCCATTGGGATTTGAAAAAAGAAGAGGTTAATGCCAAGTGGGGAGTGTATTTCTGGTCTCTTTAGGTTTTTTAACTAAATGTGTGAAAGGTATTTATAAACTGAAGTTTAAAAGACTGTGCTATTTTTATAAGACAAATATGACAACATTTTTTAGGTCCAGCTGTGAGATCAGTTAAGCTTATTATCATACTTTCAGGATTTATTGTTTCTATAAAATATGAATATTATCATTTATACTTTCATTTAAAGATTTATTTCTGATTAAATACTACAAAATGAACCATAAAGCTGAACAGTTTCTAAAAAAAAAGATTAGAATATCAGCAAGGGTTTTGAAGGGGGTTCATCAACAATGCAAAAACTTTTACAGTTGTCATTTATAGTCAGAGGGTTTTATCCTTCATACATTTCAAAGGACATATTTAGGGTAGATGGTAGATATAGATGATATAGATATAAATTATCTGTATATGTGTATGAACACTATATATGTTCATACACACATATATATGTATATGTATGTATATGTGTGTGTCTGTGTGTGTGTGTGTTTTCATAGATTTTCACGGGTGTAGGTATGCTGTTGTATTCGGGTCTTTTCCTGCGTAAGATTGAGATTGTCTTGGCAACGTTTCAGCGAGGTCTCACTGACCATCTTCAGGCTGGTGTTTTTGGCTTAAAATGTGATCGGAGCTGCTGTCTTTCTGTAAATCTTGGTAGGGGGGACATGGAGTGCTGGCTTTGTTTCAGTAAGTGGAATGATTGGTTGTGTGGTTGTATCATGATTGGTAGATTGGTGCTGATTGGTGCTGGCTGTGTGTGCATTGTTGTTTTGTATTGTAATGGCCTGGGTGGTGGTTGGGGTTCGTTTGTTGACTAGGGCTGGTTTCCAGATGTTTGGTAAGTGGGAGGTATCGTCACGTTTATTCATGTTGTGGGAGTTTTTCTCTATTTCGGTAGCTTCCATAATTATTCTCTTGTTGAAGTGTTCTGTTTTGGAGATTAACCTGGTTCTCCAATGGATTCCAAAGTAAAACAATTACCAACCTAATCCAAAGGGAGACTCCCCCAAAAAACCAAGACACAGAACAGGACAATGGCATTGCCCTCTTCCCTTACATCAAAGGCACCACAGATAAAATCAGCAAAATTCTCCACAAACACAATATCAAGACAGCCTTCACCACTGACCAAAAAATAGCCAACATCTTAAGAAACCCCCAAAACAAGATCCAGCTAGAAAACCAAGGAGTCTACGAAATACCATGCAAAATCTGCCCTGCAACATACATAGGACAAACAAACAGGAGAATAAATGCACACATCACAGAACACAAGAATGCAGTAAGAAAAAAAGAAAAAACTTCCTCCCTTTTCCAGCACCTTAAAGCTACAGGACATGAAATCAGTTTTGAAGGAACCAGGTTAATCTCCAAAACAGAACAATTCATTAAGAGAAAAATTATGGAAGCTATCAAAATAGAGAAACACCCCCACAACATGAATAAACGTGACGATACCTCCCACCTACCAAACATCTGGAAACCAGCCCTAGTCAACAAACGACTACCACCACCCAGGCCGTTACAATACAAAACAACAATGCACACACAGCCAGCACCAATCAGCACCAATCTACCAATCATGATACAACCATACAACCAATCAGTCCACTTACTGAAACAAAGCCAGGACTCCATACCCCTCCACCAAGATTTACAGAAAGACGGCAGCTCCAATCACACTTTAAGCTAAAAACACCAGCCTGAAGATGGCTTTGTTTCAGCACTCCACACACCCCCACCAAGATTTATAGAAAGATGGCAGCTCTGACCACGCTTTACTCACACAAACACGAAGCCGAAAACACCAGCCTGAAGATGGCAACTGAGACCTCGCTGAAACATTGCCAAGACAATCTCAATCTTACGCGAGAAAAGACCCGAATACAACAAGACCAGCATACCTACACCCGTGCGCGCGCGCACACACACACACACATACACACACACAAAAAGTATATATATATGTGTTTGTGTGTGTGCATAGTGTGTGTGTATGTATATATATATATATATATATATATATATATATATATATATATATATATATATATATAGTATGTGTGTGTGTGTGTGTGTGTGTGTGTGTGCGTATATATATATATGTACGTCTTTGGTTGTTCGGGTTTTCTCCCGCATAGAATTGGAAGTATACTTGAAGATACTTCCAATTCTACGCGGGAGAAAACCCGAACAACCAAAGACGTACATACAAACACCCGCGAAAACCTCAGAAAATATATATATATATATAAATATAAATATATATGGAGACAGACAGACAGACAGACAGACAAAGAGAATATTTGTTTCTACATTTATATATTATCACAGTCCCTAACGATTTATGGTGAGTTACAATCTAGAGAAACAAAACAATAATGAAACCAATACATCAAAAATTTATTACTAGCTGTCCCTGACTAATAATAACCTTAACCATTAAAACTCTTTTAATGAACTATCTACTGGTAACCAATAAGAACCTGCAGCACTGGTGTTCTTCTTGTACAGCAGCTCCTATGTGTTAAGAGACCAGCTGCCACAACTTATATCAAATGCAGCTTGTGAGTGGTCTTCAAAGTTGGCCCCATGTTGAGTGTATTGCAAAAATACACTCAACTATCTAGGGACATCTTTAATGGATCTCCTGGTTTTGCTGCCATTGCTGGACTATTTCCTGATTTGTCAAGTCTTTTAATTAAACTTTCCCATGTTATATGTACTGCTATCTACTAACTTTATTTTACTTCCAGCTGAGTCCAAACTGATCTTAATAAGCACAGCTTCTTTACCTCTTATGTCATTGTTTCCTTCTACATGAATAACACAGCCAAAGAACACCATGGTAATCTACCTGCTAACTAAATTTGCTAGTCAAATTACAAAACCAAATGTGTTGAGAAATAAAGTGGTTGGTAACAATTTAAAACACAGAAGTAGTTCTTGATCCTAGAATTATATTTTACTGAGTTTGGCTTACTGACTTATATTTTTAAAATTTGTAGCTTTAAATGCTGAATTGTATTTTCAAACTGCATTTTCACTTTTATCTCTCTTTTGTTGCTTTTTGTGTGTATAATGTGAACTGGGGAATATTTCCTATAGCTGCAGTTCATTTAAAGTGCAACCAATTAATCACATATTTAATTATTTTCCCAAGGTTCCTTGCCTCTATATTGATTATTTCTTTTGCTGTCCTCAAGTTCTAAAGGACATTTCTACATTTCTACATACTCATGGTCATGGTCATGTGATCAAAATTCAGCTGCTTGGCAACCGACTCACATTTATGACAGATGCAGTGCCCTGGAGTCATGTGATTTCCTTTTGCAACCTTCTGACAAGCAAAGTCAAGAAACAAGATTCACTTAACCACTGTTTAATTATGAAAACAGTGTTAACCAGTGTTACTAACTTAATTTGCAATGATTCAACTTAACAAATGTGGCAAGAAAGGGGCAAAACTCACTTAACAAATTTAGCAACATGAATTTTGGGCTCCATTGTGGTCATAAGTTGAGAACTACATGTATTTCCCAATGATTGCTGAAAAACAAGACTCTGTTCAGTGCCCTGCTGAGAATGAAGCAATGTTGCTTTGCCCAAATGTTAATTGTTATTTCTTCTATCATTTTCATCAGAAATCTGCCAAGTGTATTTCCAGATGCATTTAGTAGACTAATACCTCAATAGATTTTGTGTTCACTCTTGCTATCTTTTCTTCCTGATATTTTTTTCTCAATTTAGGTACAAAGCTGTCTTCATAAGCAAGTTAAAGTCATCACAGAGTTTTTCTAATGGAAACTATATCCATACCCTGTTATACCATCTATACAATACAATACAATACAATACAATACAATACAATACAATACAATACAATACAATACAATACAATAGTAGAGTTTGAAGGGACCTTGGAGGTCTTCTAGTCCAACTCCCTGCCTAGGCAGGAAACCCTATACCGTTTCAGACAAATAGCTATCCAACATCTTCTTAAAAGACTTCCAGTGTTGGGGCATTCACAACTTCTGGACGCAAACTGTTCCACTGATTAATTGTTCTAACTGTCAGGAAATTTCTCTTCAGTTCTAAGTTGCTTCTCTCCTTTATTAGTTTCCACCCATTGCTTCTTGTTCTATCCTCAGGTGCCTTGGAGAATAGTTTGACTCCATCTTCTTTGTGGCAACCCCTGAGTTACTCACAACCTTACATTTTTTCAACCTTCCTATAGCATTTATTATTTTATTTTCATTAATGATTTTCTTGAATACTTTTATAGCAGGGACGTGCAGTTAGGGGAGGCAGGGGAGGCAGAGCCTCACCGCTCTCATCATGAAAAGAAAAAAAAAGGGAAAAGGAAAAAGACGCTGAGGAGCCTCGGGGAATGGGACCACATGTGCAGGAGGGAGGTGCAGGAGGCTCCTCTAGCCTCAGCCTCCCTCCTGCACACGTCCCATTCACCGCCTTCTGTTGGGTTCTGACGCCAGAGCTCATGGTTCCAGGGTGAATGTGCATGCGTGAGCAGCTTCCTTCCTCGCACTGAGCAACGGCGGGTTTACGGGAAGTTGCTCGTGAAAGCAGAAAGTGCGATGGACTTTTCGGACAGGCGGCTACCATTTCCCTGCCAGCTCGCTCGTGAAAGGACCCTGGAAACCAAGTCATGGTCGGCACCTTGTTAAGAATTGCGCTGCTGAAAGAGACAGAGAGAAAAAGCAGATGTATTTGTTTTACAATTATTATTTTGTGATACGATATTGAACATAGCGCTTAGAAGGCCATGGCTGATTCCAAGAAAACTAAGCAGGGTCAGATTTGATTAATCTTCAGTTAGGATGGGGACCCAGGAAATTCTAGGCGGGGAATGGGACCACGTGTGCAGGAGGGAGGCTGAGGCAGCCTCAGTCTCCTGCACACGTGGTCCCATTCCCCGCCTTCCTGATGATGTCACCAGCCTCACCAGCCATAAACCTCACTGCACATCACTGTTTTATAGCACTCATTTTCTTCAACATTTCACTTTCATTTCTACAGAGATATTTGAAATGCTTTTTCCAGCATTTCCTAACTTCAGTTTCATTTCACATCATTTTACCGCTTCTATTTTTTAATTCCTTTTACTCTTCTCTTTATCTAGCCCTTTTCATAGACTTCCAAAACTATGCTTCACTTCCATCAAGATCACAGTACATTTTCTCTGCTACTTTTTAACCTTAATTATCCCTTATCTCTTTGATATAACTATCCCTTAACAAGTAAAGACTTCATTGGTCTCACAGGTCAATAGGAGCTGCCATTTTGTTTGACAATCAATTTGCTGTAGATAAAGAAACAGGGTTCTTTTTATATTGTTTTTTCATAATTAAAAAAGCAAATCTGGTTGGTATTTTTTGTTACTTAATTTCTCAGCATTCTTCTGCTTTTTTTTTATTAAAATGAAAATAATCAAAACTTAGGTTCAGGTAAGAAACTTCACTTTTATTCCTGTAACCGTAATAATATCATTGGTAATTTTATATTACATACTATTGTTTTATGCTGTATTGATTACTAGTTTTTGATTCTATATACCATAAGGATCTTTTTAATTAAACTATTCAGCATAATATGTGTAGATTGCAGGTTGTTCTGCTAATGACTAATTTGAGAGGAGGGTGATCTTTTTGTGTGTACAAAATGGGATATTGAAGAGAAAAATGTCAAGTGAGAACTATTAATTCCCTCTTAACTAATCACTAAAAATGAAAGAGATTGTTTTAAGTATACAGGATTTTAGGTTAAAATAAGTTAAGGAACTATAAGTTAGATAAGTGACAATTTTAAAAAATGCCAAATGCAAAAGTCCAGAACAAGACTGTAGAACAGAATTCCCTAGATGATCTAAGACTTTAACTTTATTTAATCCGAGAAATAAGTCACTTCAGTCTTCACTTCCATTCTTCTTCTGCTATGGTTTAAGGAAACAAGCAAGTAAATTCTTTCTCAGTTTTAATGGAGGAACAACACTGGGGAAAATGAAATGATCCATATTTAGAGAACACTTAGAAAGTGTAAGAGGAGAAAAGAAAAAGTTAGAACTGAAGAAGCTTCTTGGATAAGAAGCAAAATGTTTTCAAAAGAGAGTCTCAATGGACATATAAGGACACAACAATGTTTCCATTAAAATAATAGTTCAATATTTATTGAGTGAAATGTAAGTTAATTCCTGTGGGCTGTCATTGGAAAGTTAATATATTCATAATGTGGACATCATATATCGCAGCTCTTGCCCTAATATTTTTCCAGATCCATTCAGACCCACTATATTTTCAATTTTGAGAACAATAAATTAACAGAATCTCAGAATAATATCTACCTATTGGGTCATTTGAAGTTACTGAAATCTCCATTAAATTTCCTCCAGGTGGAACTCTGGAAGAGGATAGAGAGGTCAAATATAGTTTAGTAATAACCACTTCTATACCAAGATCCGCTCTAGTTCTAACATGTTTTTAAGATTATTTCTACCAAATGAGATCAATGGAGAAATGCAAATTGTTCCTCTATTCAGTAAAGGAAAACTTGGTAATCTAAATGTTTGACTAAGTATTTATATTGACAAACACAACATAAAGTGAAGTCTAAAAGCACTGATTACTTCAATCTCATATCATCTGAAGGTGGAAATATTGTGGAAGTGTAGAAGTGTTTGCTTTTATCATTTGCTCCTCATGACTTTACTTTTTTGTCACAAAATCAAACTAATTCAAAATTTCTGATGATCCTCTACATCAATTCCACAACCTTATTCCAGCAGGAATAAGTTGAAAATATCATTGGATTTATAGTTTGCCTCATTACTCATAAACTCTACCATTATCATCTTTATGAACATTATTTTGCTTTGCATAAAACACTTCCAACCTACTTCCACTTCCAATCAACTTCTCTGTTACACTGTACACATTTTTTTTTAAAAAAAAAATTTTAAAGTATAGTTGGAAGACACATGTGTGACACATTACAGAAAAGCTGTGATGGGCAATTGATTTAGAAAAGTTCATATCATTCTGATAAAGAAAAAAAAAGTAAGAGTTGCTTTTCCCATATTATACTGAACTCCCATATCTCTGCATTCAGGAATTAAACTGCTTACATTACCACGTGAAGAAAATTGAGAAAACAACCCACTTTATATATAAATACACACACACACCCTATATTAGCCATTTGCCAGATCACACAATTATATTCATCCTCTTCCAAACAAGTTTAGTGAAAGCGCGTGAAAAGAAAGATACAGTACATATCAACAAGCTTTTCATCCATTTCATAATAATCAAGTTATATATGACTTTTTTACTGTGTCAAAGTCACAAGGGAATGATCAGATATGGAGTTGTCATAGCACATTTTCCTATGTTTGTCTACTTCTATTTGACTTTTACTGTCACAAAACATTTATGGCACTCTAGCATTGTTGCTGGGAGCTGACAGCCATGCAGGCCGGAAACCTATTTTTGGAAAAATCATTTGAGATTTTTAGCCATCTCTAAGATGAGTGTACAGTGACCCCATCAGCTAGCAAGCATGACCTGCTATTTAGGAATCCCTGGGCTAAGCTTTTCTGGGGACAAATGTCATCCATTTTAGCAGTTCTACAGCACTACATATTGAAACCCTTCTGTTTGATTTGGTTTCGCTCTAATCTCTGCAGGATAAAGGTTATAAAAAAGAGAAGCGGCTTTAGCTCCCATAGTTTTGTCTGGATGTGCACATGTACACAAAAGGAGTCGAGAGCAGGGGATTTACTTGGTTTCTAGCTCTACCAGTCTTAAGCATTGCCTCCTACTTTAAATAAGCTCTTGTTGGATTTTCTGCTTACTCCTAATGGTTTTGAAAGAACGGATCTGATTTATACTATGGATTTACTGCTGCATTATTTGGAGGAGGGTTTAAAGATGCAATTCAGTAATTCTGTCTTAACAAACCTTGCAAAGTCTTTTGTGTTAAAAAAAATCAGCAGTGGAAAGAATCAGATATAAGCATTTAAACCTTTCCCCCCTCTCTATAGAACTCCTTTTAGAGTTTTCTTGTGGAACCTATTAAACGCCGTCATAAACCTACCATTTTTCAAATCCTGCCAAATAAAGGGCAAATATTTACAAACCATTTTTGAGTGTATCTTTTTTATATAGGTTGCCCATTGCCATTGGTACTGCTTCTATGGTCTGGAAGATTAATGCGGTTACTAATTAAGTAGCCCAAGCAACACATACCCTTCAAGTCTGAAAGTACTCAGTGTTTGCTTGCTGAATGATTTACTGTTTTTTCATAGTACATTTGACAACCAGATGGTGCCCCTATTTAGGCATGATTACAAGATTTAATACACACTAACAAAACTAATCCAATCGTACATCAATGACCTTAGTCTAATAATATTCAATATACTCCTCTACTCTGTTTCATTTAAATAATAGCTCTTTTGTGATGTTTTTCGTCTTTAATTGGTATCTATCTTTAGTCTAATAGGAAATAGGCATTATAAAGGAAGTTTACATTTAAACCCACATTTCAAAAAGTATTATTCTAAGCTTTATTGTATTGAGCATGCTAGGGACACCATCATAGTGTAGACATCCAATATGTTGCATGAATGCACGGAAAGCAAGAATTGTTTTTTTTAAAGAAATAAACAGGTGATATTTTGGGCAGCTCAGGCCTATCACACTACCCTATAGCAATAGCAATAGCACTTAGACTTATATGCAGCTTCACAGTGCTTTTACATCCCTCTCTAAGTGGTTTACAGAGTCAGCATATTGCCCCCAACAATCTGGGTCTTCATTTTACTTACCTCGGAAGGATGGAAGGCTGAGTCAACCTTGAGCCAGTGAGATTTGAACTGCTGAACTGCAGCTAGCAGTCAGCTGAAGTAGCCTGCAGTACTGCACTCTAACCACTGTGCCACCTCTGTCCTATGGCTCCTTTGCTAAAGAGACCAGCAGCATTATTTGAGGGGCAGAAATGGACATTGTCCTGTTTTCATCTCCTAGTAACCATGGACCAGTGGTGGGTTTCAAATTTTTTAGAACCTATTCTGTAGGTGTGGCCTGTTTTGTGGGAGTGGCTTGGTGGTCATGTGACCAGGTAGGAGTGGCTTGGTGGTCGTATGACTGGGTGGGCATGGCCAACTTGGAAAATGTGGTGAAACTCACTTAACAATGCTCTTGCTTAGCAACCAAAATTTTGGGTTCAATTGTGGTCATAAGTTCTCCTTCCTTCTCTTTGAGAGGAGCTCCATTTTCAAGCTGCTTGTGAAAGAGAAGGAAGGAGGCAGAGGGAGGCTTTTCAGGAGCCCATAACAGCGCTGAAGCCAGGACTTGGAGTGTTCCGGTACTGAGCCGCCGGAAGAACGGGTACTAGGAGGGACGCTAAATTTCACCAACCGGTACGCCCTTACCGGTATGTACCCGCTGAAACCCACCCCCGCCATGGACAGTTTTGTGCTATTGTTTGAAGCAACAGTTTCTTTCTTATATATGTTATCTCAAGTACTTCCTTTCATTTTGGCTATTGCCCTTCTTTTCCACACAGGCTAATCCAGCAGATCATTGGCTGTTTTGCAGAGAAAAGAACACCCTTCAACTGGCAGTGTCCTACAGAAGTCATGGAATGGAAGTGATGCATGAATATTTCAATTTAGAGCTCTAAAACTTGCTTTGTCTGTTTTTTTAAAGCTCAATTTAGGACAAAGATAGAGGAATGCCATTTGGGTTTTCCAGGCAGAGATCCTCAAAAAGGAACAGTGGCTCGGACTTCATTGATACTTAAGTACAGAATCCTATCCCTTGGATTACAAATTAAAAATAGAAAAGAAGAAAAGACTTTTGATCATTTTTGCCACAACATTTCTAATAATCAAGTCATCACATTTTCAAAGAGAGAACAACTGGAGGCTTGTATGTATGACTCTGTTTTACCTAATGTTGCTATTTCAACTGGAAGTCCATCAGATTATTGATAATAATAACCTTTGGAAGAACTGGGAAAGCAATCTAAGTGTAATGTACCTTTTAAAGAACTGGTATCATTTATGCCTATGCCCCCAAAGTAAAAGTGCATAATATCTCCTTTTAGAAAATGCTGTAATGATTTTAGTGCACTTGGCATTTCATTCAGTAATTAAAGTGATAGTATGTTGACTGCAAGTCAACTCCCTTGTGAATGTCTATAGCCTCTATTTTTCTCCCTTTATTTGAAGATGATTGTGGGTGAGAGGAACTCACTCAAAAGTTTTTCTTTTCTTTCCTTAACACACACACACACACACACACACACACACACATTTAACTTTCATGGACTCAGACTTCATCAGTATGTTTGAGAATTTGAAAATTAACAGTAGGAAGCTCAGCTATAAAACTCACTTTGCTATTATAAGTCAGATCTAGATCTTTAGTTATGCTTCAAGCAGATCCATTAAAATCAGCATGACATATTACAACAAAAGAACTCAAATGATATAGAATTCAGTGGCATAATTAAGGATAAGTATATCTGTATCCAGTCACATCTCCATTTCTAAATTACGGTTTGGAGATTTAAGAAAATGTCACAGATTTTCTCATACTCTTCACTGGCTACTACAATATTCTATTATTTGCATTGCTTGTTCATGCTTTAGCTGCAAAAAACCAGGTCTTCTTGGCTGGCTGTAAAGTTTTAAACTAGAATCTCAAATTCTCAGTCCAGGTACCTTTGACTCTCAAACAAATGTAATGGCTTTTATTTCAGCATCTCCTTGTTCAATCTCTTTTCTCTTCCTGATTCTTTGTGCAGGTGTATCTGCAGACTGTAACACAGATTTAAACATGGCTGGAATTTTGATTGCACAATAATAGCTGATAACTTGACTTTTTAAAACCACTCCTTGGACACCTATTCTGCAATCTTTCAGAGGACTTGGAAACTCCACCACATCTATCCCCCAGAAATAGCCTGAAAGGTCATGTTTAGAGTCAATTAGAAACAATTTTGGCATTCATTTATGGAATGACCTTGAAGATTTCCAGAAAAGTTCAGGTGAGTAAAATGAGTACAGATTAGGCGGAAAAGGTGTCCCTACAAATCATCCATATCAAAAAGCATGCAAAAAGGCAACCAGATAGAATTTATATGTACACACACTTTCCTCCCTCCTATTTTTAGTGTTTAGCAATTCCATTTGGACATTCCCAAATGTCCTATTATAATTATGAAGGATCCAATCTGGCAGAGCATATTGTAGACAATTGCAGAATATATAAAATAATTTCAGAAGACAAAACCTTTGATTCAGTGACCGACCAAAATTGGATCCTGCATCATTATCCAGGGAACCTATTGATCATTCATGTTATAATTATAGAAACAATTTAGACAAAGTGGTTCAAATGTTGGAGTAATGTGGGAAGAACAACCAATTTTAGATCTCTTCTTACAGAAGCTTATTTTATAACTGGATAGTCATTCTCCTGAGCTCAAGAGAAAGGGCTATATGCAGCTAATAGATAATTCAGTGCAGTCAGAATCCCATTTGTAAATGCAGGAAAGTTTGACTAAAGTTATCTTTATAACAGTACTTCTTCTTCAGTAAAGTTTACTGGGAGATGGCAGAAAAGCATTTTGTGAAAGATTGCATCATAAAATTGCCTCAAACTGGTTTTGATAACCATATCTTGAGGACAAAATATAATGCAATATAAAGAGAGAAGTGATTCAGATCAGTCTAGCAAAGAAAATTGTATTTTACTCCCTTGAAGCTAAGCAATCAATATGGGAATCTGCTTCATAAAGTCAGAATGCTTCAAGCAAAAAAGATATGAAGATCATCTAGTCCAACAAGCTGGAGAAAATCAGAAGCTCTTTCAAAGCTGCATGTATATGTGTATTCATAAACTATGCAGTGCCATGAATACCAGCCCTTGGTCTTATTTTATTTGGATTTCAGCTGAATTTTAAAAATCTTGATGAATGGTGAGATATCAAAAATAAATTGTCTTTTCTCTGACAGCCCATTAAGTGACAAAAAGGAGAAAGAGATCGAAAGGAATGCCATAAAAAGAGAAAATTCATGCCATTTTTGCTTCTGGCGCCCCTTACTGCTACTTTTGGCTATTTCCAACATTGTTAGGTTTTACAGAAAAGTGATTGCCAAATCTTGGTAAGACATCAATGAAATATGACAGAGAAACAGATTAAAAGTACAATAACATTTATAAAACATTAGCAATGGGGAAAAAGATCATCCTGCAATTGCCTTCTAGGCAGTAGAATACTTGCCTTGAAAACTAACTTCAATAAGTCATTTGAAAATAAACTACAGAAAGATGTCTAAACAACATGAAATGGAAGAATGTTCTGACAGAGCATATTGTAGACAATTGCAGAAAATATATATATATATATATATATATATATATATATATATATATATATATATATATATATATATATATATATATATATATATATATATATATATATATATATATATATATATATATATATATATATATATATATATATATATATATATATATATATATATATATATATATATATATATATATATATATATATATATATATATGTTGTGTTTGTGCTGATAAATAAATAAAGGGAGATTAGTATGGATCCATTTCAAGCTATTTAGCTCTCATCAGCTAGCCATACCCTTACTGGGATTTGAACCTGGGATGTGTTACATATTAGGCAGATTTGTTAGCCACTACACCACAGGCTCTCCTCCTATTATCAGCTAAGCCAGGGAAATAGGTATGTATTTTTGTTACAACCCCTGGTATGCCCAAATATGGGAGGGAGCTCACTCCTCCCTCTTTCTGTCATTCGGCTCATCTCAGAAAACCATCCAGACAGAAGCCCATATTTTTATTTTTAATGTTGCCTTTTTATATTTGTGTTGTGCTGATAAATAAATAAAGGGAGACTAGTATGGATCCATTTCAAGCTATTTAGCTCTCATCAGCTAGCCATACCCTTACCTGGATGGTTTTCTGTGATGAGCCTTTGGCTCATCACAGAAAACCATCCAGGCAGAAAACCATTGCAACACAAATACATACCTATTTCCCTGGCTTATCTGATAAAGGAGGAGAGCCTGTGGTGTAGTGGCTAACAAATCTGCCTAATATGTAACACATCCCAGGTTCAAATCCCAGTAAGGGTATGGCTAGCTGATGAGAGCTAAATAGCTTGAAATGGATCCATACTAGTCTCCCTTTATTTATTTATCAGCACAAATACAACACAAATATAAAAAGGCAACATTAAAAATAAAAATATGGGTTTCTGCCTGGATGGTTTTCTGTGATGAGCCAAAGGACAGAAAGAGGGAGGAGTGAGCTCCCTCCCATATTTGGGCATACCAGGGGTTGTAACACAAATACACACACACACACACACACACACACACACACACACACACACACACACACACACACACACACACACATATATATATATATATATATATATATATATATATAGGCATCGAACTCAAATAGTGTGATTCTGGACAGCATACAGCAAAAGAACAAACATCATATAAAAATAAACAAATACAATACAACATATATATACAAAAATCAAAATGAAATATTTTCTATTTTGTTACCAACACAAAGTATCAAAAAGTATTGTCCATCCTCTAAGAAATATGTGCAGCACAAGATAATGTTCTTTACAGATGGCTTAATGATATCTCTGGGCAAAATGTATTTATCTAAATCTATTGATCTTGGTTTGACATCACAAGATTTTGAGATCTTGTGTTTGAGATCACAAGACTCACAAGACTTAAAAGATTTAAACCACAAAATATAAGTTCTTTTTAAATATACAAATGTGCCTTTTCTTTTTGCTGAGATTCTCACTCTAAAGCTGTCCTTCTGGAAGACATATGTGCACCTGCAACCTCATATTTCCCATACCCAATTTTACAAACATACCCAATTTTACAAACATAGAATGAGAGTTTATGGCTGAGGTTGAATATTTTTTTCTATACAGCAATCCCACTGGACATTTGCTTTTTCACACCTATGCTCTCAGTAACATTTTCTGAGCTTGGTTGGTTACTTATAGACATTTCAATTCTCAACATTGGATAATGAAACATTTGCAAGCAAGCAACCAAGCTCAGAGAGCACCTTGAACTCTACAATTCAACATTGGCTAGACAGACTCTTTTAGATTGAAAGCATCCTTTGTCCAGCTTTCAAGCTAATGAACTTTTGTCCCATTTCTTCTACACTGTTACTGTGAAGAGGTCCTTAGAATGTTTATTGAACCAAACTAAGCTTATTTAAACATAAGGTAGATTAATATTTGATATTTGTTTATTTGTTTCATACCTTCTACATTGGATGAATACACTTAGTCTTTGGTTAACAACGTTTCATCCATTGACCAATCAAAGTTTCATTCATTGACCAACCATGGTATCCTATTGCGCCGTCTGGAGGGGTTGGGGGTCGGAGGCACCGTGTTACGGTGGTTCCGCTCCTACCTCTCTGGTCGGACGCAATGTGTGTTGGCAGGGGAGCAGAGGTCGACCCCGAGGCCCCATACTTGTGGGGTCCCACAGGGGTCGATCCTCTCGCCTCTCCTGTTCAACACATATATGAAGCCGCTGGGCGAGATCATCCGTGGTTTTGGGGTGGGATACCATCTGTACGCTGATGACACTCAGCTGTATATTTCCACCCCAAACCACCCCAACGAGGCCGTCGAAGTGATGTCCCGGTGTCTGGAAGCCGTACGGGTCTGGATGGGTGACAACAGGCTCAAGCTCAACCCCTCCAAGACAGAGTGGCTGTGGCTTCCGGCTTCCCGGTTCAACCAGCACATTCCATCACTGGCCATCGGGGATGAGCAATTAGCCCCGGTGGAACGGGTGCACAATTTGGGCGTCCTCCTTGATGCCCGGCTGGCTATGGAAGATCATGTGGCAGCCGTGGCGAGGGGGGCGTTCCACCAGGTTCGCCTGGTGCGCCAATTGCGACCCCTTTTGGACCGGGAGGCCTTGCGCACATTCACTCACGCGCTGGTGACGTCTCGCCTGGACTACTGTAATGCTCTCTACATGGGGCTCCCCTTGAGGTGCACCCGGAGACTGCAGTTGGTCCAGAATGCAGCCGCGCAGGTAATTATGGGGAGATCGAGGTTCTCCCATATAACACCTCTCCTGCGCGAGCTGCACTGGCTTCCTGTCACCTACCGGGTGCGCTTCAAGGTGTTAGTCACCATCTTCAAAGCGCTCCATGGCACAGGGCCTAGTTATCTGCGGGATCGTGTCCTGCCCCATACATCCCTGCGACCCATTCGCTCACACAGAGAGGGACTCCTCCGGGTGCTGTCCTCCAGAGAGTGTCAGAGGGCGGTGCCCAGGAGTAGGGCCTTCTCTGTGGTGGGCCCTACCCTTTGGAATGACCTCCCCCCAGACATTAGGACAACAACCGACCTCCGCTCCTTCCGTATGAAACTGAAGACCTACCTGTTTCGACTAGCCGGCCTGGCATAACTCTACAACTTCTCCACCCCTTGGTCATTTTTTAACTGTTAATTTTAGTTTTTAAATTTTTAATGTTATTGGGGTTTTAACTTTTTCTAAGCACTATAATTTATTTATTTATTTTTACCTCCTCTATATGATACTGTTTTGATTGTTGCTTTTGTACGTCGCCCCGAGTCCCTGTGGGGAGAGGGGGCGACTAATAAGTTCAAATAAATAAATAAATAAAGTAATGACTCCACTGAACAAGAAGACTTATGCCCAATCCTTGAAGCTGTGGTCATTGCAATGTCCCCACATTCAAGTGAGTTGGACTCCAAGTAACCAGCTCACAATTACAATAATTCCAGCATCCCATAGTCACTGGATCACAAACCTTTGCAACCTTCATTGTGGCTTCCAACAAACAAAGTCAATTGGAAAGCTTTCTGGAGGTCACAAATGGCCATCACATGAAGTTGTGCCTAACAACCTCACGGGATTTGCTTAAAAACACAACTAGAATTGCCAGATCTGCTATCATAAGTTGGCACTGTCATGTGACATAGTGCTTTATGACCGCATCACTTAATGACAGAGTTCCCATTCATATTATCTGTTTTAAAGATGGCTAAGAAACAAAAAACAACATAACAAGCAAAAATATAAATTAACATAAATTAATTTATATAAATAAAAATGTAATGTTTGTTTGTTCAAAATCTCAAATCTCCTAAAGTTCTTCACTGATTGCTTTGAAAGTTTGACACAATGTTGCATTTGAATACGCACATGTTTTTATATACGTATATTATATAGATATCACACCTGTGACAGGTAAAACATACTTTTCTCCCCTCTCCTCCCGCTGGGCCTTTGCTGTCTGAGGTGGGGTGGCGCCTGCACCATCCCTTGGCCGCCTCCCCCGCCTTTAAGCCAGCCTCCCCACGCCCAGCCCAGTGGAGCTCCAGAGAAGGCAGAGCATCTCCTCAGCTTGGCCGGCCACACGCGCTCTCCACCACCACCTCATAGTGAGCCAGCTACAGCCTTGCCAAGGCGGCTCTGACAGGGGGCACGGCAGTGGTGTCAGCCTGAGGCACAGTGGGGCTGGGGCGCCTGCTGGGTGCTCCGTGAGGCAGCGGCTGCAGCGGCAGAGGCATCTCTAGATGGGGCCACGGCTGGTGGAGGCTGCCTTGTGTCCTTCCTCCTCTTCCTCATCCTGCTTTTCAGGGGATGCCGGCTGCCTCCTCTCGCCGCCACCACTGAGGGAAGCTGGATCGGGGGCAGCAGCCACCTTCTCCTCCTCTCCTGCTCAGCCCGTCTAGGCCGGCATCTGAGGGAAGTGTTGTCATCATCGGTGGCGGCGTCGGGCCTTCTCCCAGCCCCAATGCAGCAGCAGCCACAGCAGCCTGACTCAGCACGCGATGCTGCCTCAGTGGGCCAGCAGCAGCAGCAGCAGCAGTGGCTTGGAGGACTTCCCGCCCGACCTACTGGTCCAGCTGACACCACCTCCCCCAGCCTCCGATGCCACCTCCATCTCCATCTCCTCCTGCCCTCCTGGGCATCTCTGCTGCAGAGCCTGGCGCTGCTCTTGCAGGGAGGAGGAGGCATCGGGGGTCTGGCAGGTGCCCAGTTGAAAAAGAGGAGCAGCTCCAGATCATCAGCATGACCCCAGCGCAGATCTCAGCCAGCCTCAGCTCCAACAACAGCATCGCTGAAGACACGGACAAGTCGCACACTGAGGACTTCTCCTCCTCCGAAATCCTGGACATCTCACTCTCCCGGGCCACCGACTTGGGGGAGCCCGAGCGCAGCTCCTCCAAGGAGACACTCAACAACTTCCACGAGGCTGACAGCCCCAACGCCGTCTCCTCCAACCAGCCTCGTCTGGCCCAGCAGCCCCCAGGAATGACCAGCAGCAGCACCCACCTGCGCCACCGGGGATACCCCCAGCCTCCCTCCTGCACTGGGGTCTGGAGGGGCCCGTCGTTCCGGAGGCTGCCCTTCACGGGGAGCTTGGAGGGCACCAGGCCAGGGCCTGCAGGAGCGTCCTCCATGGTGGCTCTTGTAGGGGCCACCGTGACTCACTTCCATGCCTCTGCCTGGGGAGCCGTGGCCAGTGCAACGAGTGGCAGGGCCCACCAGGTTGGCAAGACCCTCACAAACCTTGCCGCTGCTGATAACGGCATGGCCCTGCCCGGAGGGAACCATCCTGGGAATGTTTCTTTCTTCGCATGCTTTTGGTAAATGTGCCCAGTCCAACGTCTTTCCATCAATTGAAAATTGTTTCTCACATGGACAATTATATGTTGCATGTTCTAGAGTCCGCAAACCAGATAATCTCTATATCTGCACAGACAATGGAACAACAAAAAATATTGTATACCCACAAGCATTGTGAAATTAAACATATTAGAAACTTGTGCTTTCTCTTTTCTTTCTTTTCCATTTAACCAGACTGGGCCACAGCAATGCGTGGCCAGGTACAGCTAGTAATAACATAAATATCAAAAGACTTCAACCGTTATTAGCACTATCAATAACTAAGATATAAAGAAGTCAGTGTGATTAGAAGGAATGGCTACTGACTTCTCCTGTGCCATAGATAAGCAGAGATATTAGCAATCTATTGTATGCTGCCATGACTTCATCAACCATGATGGCACAATGATTCTTTAAGCGTGCAGTATGCCATAAGTCTATCCTTTCTAATGAGAGAAGGCAAGCTGGAGGAGTTACAGTTGTTCCCACAACAGAGCAAAGAACGTGGCAAAGGACACAGCACATCACAAATCACTCTATTGTCCTCCCTGACAATAAGAACATTGGCTGTCTGCCATTAAGGGTGGCAACATCTTTATTCATTTTCAGGGAGGGTGTCTGTGCATGCCACTGATCTGTCACAAACATTATAGTGTCATTGCAACTGAGAGACAGATAGGGATACAAATTGGTTGCTGTTGTGACAAATCCAAGAGAGTTGCTTACTAACAACATGTTGTAAGCTTTGTATTATCTGAAAACTCCTTAACTGAAATAAACTCCTTTTAGATGGTTATTTTTTGTTCTCTTTTTGTTCCTCATTATGTGCTGCGCTTCCTTGTTTGTATTTTAATAAAACTTTCTTTTATAAGAAATGGCAAAGGACAAATGTTTAAAAGTAAAGTTAGAAAATTATAGTAGAAAAAGAAGATAAATTCCCTTCCCTCCTATTTGTATCCTTAACCCCTTGCCACAGTTTAGACTGTAATTGTTGTTAGTTTCTATTGGAGTGTCTGGCTGTGTGATATATTGTA
This sequence comes from Natrix helvetica, assembly GCF_964273705.1. NCBI lineage: Eukaryota > Metazoa > Chordata > Lepidosauria > Squamata > Natricidae > Natrix > Natrix helvetica. Next base: position 47,658,681 of record NC_138552.1, read on the forward strand.
TATATTGGAACCATTCCTGTTTGAATTTAGTTAAATCTCTGTTGTGAGTATATGATGTCGGTTTTGTTATGGCAGCATATTTATTCTCCATTTTTAGTTTCCTAGCGTACAATATAGTTTGATATTGTAGGCAAAGTAGCTTGCTGGGGTCAACATGTAATTTAGTAGATTGTGACATATTTCATTTATGTTATCTGAAACTATGAGTAGTAGAAATATCTGTGGTATGTTTAATTTCTTTCTTAATATTTTTTTATTTTTTGATGCATTTCTTTCCAGTATTTTGAATACAGTACATTTGCATGTTCATCACAAGTAAATGTTGCATCTTTATTATGACATTTTCAACATTGTTATATACTTATTTTCTTAGCAATTGCAGATATAGTTATATAATTTCCCTTAAATTATAGCTTGAAGTTTTTTTTTTCATAGCTCTTTCTATTAGTCCACTGTAATTATTTATATCAAATATTTCATCTGTTTTGTTGTGCAGTTTTAGTTTCCTTTCCCAATATATTTTATTTTAGCAACAATTTATAAATATGGTCTAGTAAATTATTTTAGTTTTCAACAGGTATTTCAAATTTTGACATCTTTCTCAAAGCTCTTCTTTCTTTTTTGAAGAGCATTGTTTTACGGCTGTAGTAACCAGAATATTGTAAATTCGATCCTTTGTTATGTAATTCTCGTTGCATCTTTAATCTGCGTTTTGAATCTGGATAGATCATGATAGTAGACAAGTAGTCCTCAAATTTACAACCATAATTGACCCCAGAATCACGTTCATAAGACATGGCAATTGTTAAACCTTATTTGTTTTTTTCTGTTTCAAATGAATCTGTTGATTAATCTTTACTAATTTATTAATCTTTACTAATTCTTACAGGTTTTTTTGATCTGAAACTGAGATTAGTGCCATTTGGAATAGAAAATTTATTTTGGGTAATATCTTCAATTTAACAATCACAACACATACCAGCCAGGATTGTTGATACCATATTTTATTTATTTTCATAATTTGATGAAATTATTTTGAAATATATCTTTATTGTTTATTGTCAAAAGGATGGCTAGGTGTTTCACTGAATCTTTCGTTATCTTAAGATGAATCTGTGCTAGAGAGCTTTGTAATTACATAACTGATTTTTACTGATTTTTTTAAAACTGGAATCCAGAAAGTTCAGCTACATTGTAGTCAAAAATTAACAAAGCAAATGCTTTGTTGATTGTCTATTCCCTGGGTGTCAAACATGTTATGTCATGTTGCCGTCATGTGATGTTTCACAACATTTTTCCCATTCATACAGCTGGGGTGGGCGTGGCCTGCACTTGACGCCTCCAACCCGCGAGCAGCCAGTGTGACACCCCTGGTCTATTCTAACCATGAAAAGGTGGAGAAAATATGTTTATAAAAACATTTTATGAATAAAGATTTTTTTTAAAAAAAATCAAAGTACAAAAATTCTATGAAGAATATTTAACCTAATGAAATTGAAAATGGGATAATCTGGTCTGTAGTCTCCATGCATTTCCTTCAGCATAGGGTGACTGGAAGAACAGAGCAAGTTAATCCTAGATATGAAGACTTTGTTAGGATAAGAAACATTATTTATATGTATATTATGGTGGGGGCAAAAAAATAATGGGTCCAGCACAGGAATTTGAATTAAACTAATGCAAAAGACAGAATCAGGAATTTCATGCAAGGTTATGAAGAACAAAATTTATTTTTATCACACATTTATTTGATCAATGAGCAGAACATGAGTTGCAGAGCAAAATTGCATTGCATTAATGCAATATTACAGAACAATAAAAACCAATTTAAAACTATACAAAATTCTAATGACATAACATATAACTCACCCTGGATATAACACTTAAAAAAATCCAGATGTAAGACTGCACCAATTTGGATCCTTTAATAGCTGAACACAAAATGTATTGTCTGATAAGAGAAAAGCAAGATAACACTTATCTGATCATCCTGGCATATATGTCAACAAGAGATGGCTAACTTGATAATACAAGCAGTACAACAAAACATAATGGATAGTGAGAACAGAGATTAATATAGGAACCAAAAAATGAATTCAACCAGCCTGCATTAGTTTCATTGTTGATTGAGGCATATAGACATACATCGCAATCATTACTTTTAAGCCATTACGACTTTTTTTTTTGGTTGAAGAAAATGCATATGTAGTTTCTTTAAAATAAAAGGATAAAATATGAATGTTTTCTGTGATATGAAATCAAATGTGGAAATCAAAAGTCTAGATAATCATTTTACAACCATAAACTCTTGAATAAAACTGAAATCACTGCATAACTACAGCGTTGTGAGGGATATTACATGATAATGATTACAACTGTGATTTCAGTCTTTTACTTTGCTGTTCACGTTTTTTTACACTTGTGCTTGGGAATTTCTTCAATGTTAAGGTGTCCTGTGATGAATACAAGCCATGAACCCTTTTTGGAAAGCAAAAACAGGAAACAAGATCATCTACACATCTCCAGTTCACTACAGATGTGACCTCCAGCTATGTTTTCCTGCTCCAAGTTGAAAATAGTATTTCTTATTTGTGCTAGCTCAGGCATTGCTGTTTGTTTTCCCTGTTGTGTTTTGTTTACTACCAGACCAGTGTTTGTCAACTTAGCTATTAGACCTCTCGGCAGCTTTCGATACCATCCACCATGGTATCCTACTGTGACGACTCGGGGGGTTGGGAATGGGGGGGCACCGTTTTACGGTGGTTCTCTTCCTACCTGTTGGATCGGTCACAGTTTGTGTTGACTGGAGGACAGAGATCGACCGCCAGGCATGTCACTTGTGGGTGCCCCAGGGGTCGGTTCTCTCACCCCTCCTGTTCAACATATACATGAAACCGCTGGGTGAGATCATCCGTGGTTTTGGGGTACAGTATCATCAATATGCTGATGATACCCAACTTTTCATCTTTACCCCAAACCACCCAAACGATGCCCTCGACGTGATGTCCCGATGCCTGGAGGCTGTGCGGATCTGGATGGGGAGGAACAGGCTCAAGCTCAATCCCTCCAAGACTGAGTGGCTGTGGTTTCCGTCATCCCGATTTGTACATCTTGTCCCATCTTTGACGATAGGGGGAGAAATTTTAGCCCCCTCAGAGAAGGCTCGCAATCTGGGAGTCCTCCTGGATACGCGGCTTAGTTTAGAAGAACACCTGACGGCCGTGACCAGGGGGACCTTTTACCAGGTTCGCCTGGTACGTCAGTTGCACCCCTTCCTGGATTGAGATGCTCTGTGCACAGTCACACATGCCCTCGTCCTTTCTCGCCTGGACTACTGCAATGCTCTCTACATGGGGCTGCCCTTGAAGAGCACCCTGAGGCTTCAGCTGGTCCAGAATGCGGCCGCGCGGGTTGTCATGGGGGTACCTAGGTGCTCCCATGTTACACCCCTTTTAGGCGGCCTGCAGTGGTTGCCGGTTATTTTCCAGGTGCGATTCAAGGTATTAATTATGACCTTTAAAGCACTCCATGGCTTAGGCCCAGGGTACCTGTGAAACCACCTACTGCCACCAGTAGCCTCCCACCGTCCAGTACGATCCCACAGAATTGGCCTCCTCGGGGTGCCATCGGCCAGACAGTGTCGGCTGGTGACCCCCAGGGGGAGAGCCTTCTCTGTGGGAGCGCCTTCCCTCTGGAATGAGCTGCCCCCGGAGCTTCGCATAATCCCTGACCTCCAGTCCTTCCGACGCGCCCTAAAAAGTTGGCTTTTCTAGAAAGCAGGCCTGGCCTGTTAATTTTAACTTATTTAAAATGTATTGTCTTTTAAATTTGGTTTGTTTTTTTGGATATGGATTTAATTTTTTTTTTACTTTTGGGATGTGTGTTTTTTAATGTTGTACGCTGCCCTGAGTCCTTTTGGAGAAGGGCGGCATATAAATCCAAACAAACAAACAAACAAACATGTGTGGAGTTCAAGTTCCAGAATTCGCCAACAAGCCAGGCTTTCTAAGGAATTCTAGGAGTTGACGTCTTAAAGTAGCTAGAGTTGAGAAATATTGTTCTAAGCAGTGGTGACTAACCTTTTTGTCATCGCATGCCAAAACCCATAATGCAATGTATGCAACACACACCCCGTGTGCCCTGCCTCTTGCGCATGTGTGCATGACCCCCCACTCCCCCTGCTCCCTCACACATGCGCATGTGACCTCCCCCCATGGCGTTATTGGACTAGTAGGCCTCCCTGCAGCCTCCTGGGACCAAAAACAGGCCATGGGGAGAGCTGAGCTGGATTGATGGCTCGCATGCCCACAGAGAGGGCTCCATGTGCCATCTGTGTCACACATGACATAGGTTCACCATCATGGTTCTAAGCCAACCCTTTTCAACTCAGCAGCTTTAAGATTTAAGATAAGGACTTCAACTTCCAGAAGTCCCCAGCCAAGTTGCCAAGTTAAAAAAAAAAAACTCTTGCCTACGCAAACCCCTGCACTTCAACTGCATGCTACAGAGAGACAACAATGCCCCTTCTACATTGACTTGAGTCAATGGTTGCCATACAGTAGTGTTCTAATCCTCCTAGCAACTACCTGGCTGAGAATTAGGAGTCTAAATATCATGGCCTAATATCTGAGGTAGCATTGATTTAAAAATTTTGCAATTTTTTTAAAAATTAGTACTTTTTGAACAACTTACATTTCTAATTTTCTTAGAAAAAAAATACGTCCACTGCTTTATTATTTTACCATTTTCCCACCAACTTGACAAAAGTTTCATCTCACACCACAGAAAGAAAAATTAACGAAAGTATATTTCTGTCAGATTTTGAACCAATAGCATTCTACTACTTGTAAGGCAAGTGTTATAAGCCCTGTGCAATTGGGACTTCTGTTCCTGAAAAGTATTTGTAGCAGAGATTATTGAATCACACTGAGAAAATAACAAGAAATAAAACACAATTTTAAAGCCGGATGTTGTACATGAACATACAGTATGTGTAATTTTTACATGTAAAAATCAGGGTCATCCACAGGGGCCTAAAAAAGCAAAACATTAAGATGAAAGCTAGGACTGCATGAAAAATACTTTTTAAAATGTGTGTTCGGCATGTGTGCCACACATTAAAAAGGTGTGAAGCTTTAATTGCGCAGTTATGCCTGCCATCTTGTTGGTTTGTTTTTCTGCCGCATCTTCAACACTCTTGGTAAAAGTATTTATATCCAGTAATACCCACACACAGAAAATTCTTGGAAATTGTTTTCCTGCAACAGAAGAGTTGTTGAATGAGAGCATGGCATTGAGTACCTGGCACTCTAGACTAAATTATTTGCAAACTAACAAAGCATTTCAGGCAGTTGCTGATATCCCATGCTCGACAAGAACTGCTTAAGGATACACGTGTGTGGTACTGATATGTTCTTTGACAAGGAGGAGATTATAAAATGCAGAACCTAAAATGCATGGGGCAGAAATCGCATTTCTTTTTCCACAGTTGGAGTTTCTAGCCTCCCTGCTTGAATTCATCTTCTGTTATTTCTTTTCTTTCTGCCTATTTTGGAAGTCTACTAAGAATATTTTTTTAAAATGATGTACAATACGTTACACAATGGATACAGATGGATACAGAAGCTTGTGCCTCTGTCACTTTGATCTTTACAGAGATAAAGGGCACACATAATTCCAGATTTTCACAATATTAATGTTTCATTAATAATGAGGTTTGACTAAGTGTGGTTTTCTACATTTTTTTAGTGGCATTGTCTTCTACATCCATCACTGTTCTTTTTGAAGTAATGAAACAATTATCCAATTGCTGAGAACAACTGGATTGACAGACATATGACTAAAGTCTTATGTTTTATTGTTAATGTGCCATTTATTTAAAATATGGAATCTGAAGTTGGACTTGTATCAACTCAGAAAACAATAAATTTTCTGTGGTTAGGACTGACTAACCAGGTGATTATTGGATTAGCTCAATTATTATCTCGCAATTGAAAGGATCATTTGTCAGATAGCAAGTTTAGATCTCCCATCATGATGACGATCATTTAAGAGGATAATAGAAATGGAAAATGGGAAACTAAATGCAGGGGAGGAAGACACATATCTTTAATGGTAATAATTGGGCAGGTCAGGTAGCAAAAATTAGGTAGGTTGGAAAATAAGCCCATCCACCCACTTCTTTCAGTATTATGAGAAGTCTTTCCAATTTCACAGAATGCCTAAAGCAATATATTAGAATATCATAAATTGAACCGTTATTGTAATGTTTCAGTGTGATACAGATCTTATTCAAGTATCAAACCATGAAAACTGTAAAAAAATGTGTTGCGGGATTTTAAGAGCTATCAGTCTTCTGTGTAGCTTGATTCATCTAAATAAATATCAAGGTTTGATTTTTATTTGAGCATCATATTAGAAGTGTGAAACATGATTTTCCCATTGAGGGACTGGGTCTTCATGGTGAAGAAGATCAATATTTTCATGCATTGGTTTATCACACACACAGAGAAAGGTATGCATGCCTAGGGATATACATTACTTAAGAGATTAAGAATAAATAAATTGAAACCAAGGACACTCTTCCATGAATGAAAAAAACATCTTACAACAGTCTTGCAAGATTGATATCCACCTTCCCAGGTATAATAGACACTCACCAGATGAGTTAATTCTATTTTATTTTCTAGACTACATTAACAGCATCTTGCAAGTCTGAAAGTATAAATCTCCCAGAGTCCTTTTTTTAACAGTCTGATAAGTTAGAGCAGATCTGAGTTTTTTCTTTGCCTCTTATGCATTTGTGAGCTCCCCACCCATTATTATTGTTTCCTAGGTAGCATTACTTTCCTCCTTCTCCCAAAGTCATTCCCACATACTATTACAGAATCACATGCTGAGGCACCAATATGGTCCTTTGACCTGAAGTAGAATGCATTGCAGCTGAGACACACTTGAAGCTATGTCTGCTAAAATATTATCTCAAGCACTTTTTTGAAGAAACATTTCTGGTTCAGCTTGTATAGAATGCCTGATTTCACCTAGTTTACTGTGAGCTTACTCTCCAAGCATTTACTCTAGCATGCTTAGACATCTTGTTCTCATTGCTTGTATATATTTTTTCTTCCAGAATAAACATCCTTTGGGGTATTGTCACCAAATATCAGAGAAATTCAGTCCTAGCTGGCTACAGTTCCAACACTTATCTGACATTATTCAATGGCAGCAAACACTGTTTATATATCACTTTGTAATGATTTCCTAATATAATACAAAGGAGGCAAGGCAAATGCAGCAGTAAAGATAAATTAAAGGAGTTGTTCAGTAATTATACCTCTTCACAATGTTCTTTACAGTTCAACTTAGAATCAAAATAGTTCTACCTTTATTTCCTCCAGGTTTTTGAAGATAATTAGTTGAAGCTTCTGGTTTATGAGTCTCTAATATGCATCCTCTTTCTTTTTTAGTAGACTCATTCCTTTAGACATCACCTCCCTAAAGCTTAAGCACATTACAGTATATCACTCTCAAATTTTTCAGTATGAATGATTGAGTGAAGTGTATTCCTGGCTTTATAATACTCAATTAGGATTTGACATTACACATTTCTTTCTAAATAGATGGGTTTGCTGCTTTTATTGTTGCACCATTGACCTAAGGGCAATCAGATCATGATTGATTACAACCTTTATTCTATGACTAATATAAATGGTCTAGCAGTTTTATGGCTTAAGTTCATCTTGACAGTAATGTCACATTCTGAATTTCCCTGCCCCTGTGGCAGTTACTTTTATTACTCATTACTTTAACCCTACAGGAGAAATCTTCTGCTTAAAATACAGTAAATCTGTATTTTTAGTGTTTTATTTCATAACAAAATTTAAGCAAGAGAACTCCAAAGAGAATTCAGCAGTAAAATAACATTTTTGATCTTAAAACTTATTTTATTTGTAAACCTGTAGTATTTTTTTTAAAAAAAGGACCATTACAATAATGTAAGCTTACATTTTTATCTCAAACAGATATTCTCTGAAATTAAACAATGCAGTTGGTTTCTGGTTTAAAGAGGAAAAAGAAACAACACTACAATTCATTAGCCAATTACGCCTGAAGTTAGTTCTGTTTTTGTTTAGAATCGTGTTTTTCAAACATGGCAATCCTAAAGTGTGTGGATTTTGATTCCCAGAATTCCCCACTTAGCATGAGAATTAAAAATCCACACATTTTAGAGCTTTCAAGTTTTGGGGGAAAAAAACCTGATTTAGAAATTGATAACTTTTTCTTCATAAGTAGCCGCAGTAGCACAGTGGTTAGAGTGCAGTACTGCAGGCTACTTCTTCTAACTGCCAGTTGACTGCAATTTGGCACTTATTTGGCACAACATGCAATCAGTTTGACTTGGTGGCTTTTTATAAAGACATAAAAGTAGTTCTATTGGACTTGGGGGTTCTAATGTTGGTATTGGTTGGGTTGGGTAGTGGTTCAGTGGTTAGAATGCAATATTGCAGTCTATTTCTGATGACTGCTGGCTGCCTGAAATTTGGCAATTAGAATCTCATCAGGCTCAAGATTGACTCAGCCTTCCATCCTTCCAAGGTGGGTAAAATGAGGACCCAAATTGTTGGGGAAAATATGCTGACTTACAAACTGCTTAGAGGTCTGTAAAGCACTGTAAAGCAGTATATAAGCCTAAGTGCTACTGCTAGCTCCAAAGGTGCTTTCTCAAGAGGCAACTGGACTTTGTTTTTTTCTTTGAAGTCATTTCATTTGCCATCCAAGAAACTTCTTCAACTCTGACTGGATATGGGTGGAGGGAGAAATGGAAGGATTTATAACTTCTTGCAGACAGCTGGTCATGAGGCCACCTGGAAGTTTATCTGTGTCATTAGGGTCACCTGAGTAGTGAAAATGAATTTGAGCTTCTTGGAACCCTTGAAAGGACATCATCTATCTCCAATCTACAACACAGTCCTTTCAGCAGTTTCAAGAAAGTTCCACACCCATTTTTACTACTGAGATTACTGTAATGACACAGATAAACTTCCAGGTGGCCTCAACCATTGTCTAAAACAGGGGCATTGTCAAATTGGCGCCCTGTGGGCCGGATGTGTCACACACAGGCCACACCTACTCCAAAGGCAAAAAAAAGTCACATCATGTGACATCATGTGACACGATTGAGCTTGACACCCATGATCTAAAAGAATGCAAATGACCAGCTGTCTGCAAGGAGTATAAATCCTTCCATTCCGCTCCATTCAATCAGAGCTGAAGAAGCTTCTTGGATGAGAAGCAAAACAAGAAAGTCCAGTTGCCTCTTGAAAAAGCACCTTTGGAACAACCATGACCTGGATGAGCGAGGATCTCCATAGACATTTATTTGTAAGTTTGCAAGGTATTTTTCACATTCAGGAGAGCCCTTGAAACATTATTTTACCCAAAATATTCCACAAATATGAGCCCCACATTTCAGGATGAATATGATATAAATACCAACTTATCTAACGACTTACACTTAAGCTAGCCTGATATCATCAGACATCTCACAATAACTCATGAAGAATGCTGCAGAGACCAGTTTGATCATAAAGTGTCCTAGTGAAAAATGAATAGGGACACCTGATGTATGTGAGCAGGTAAAGGAATATATTTCAGTGGGAAGAATGAAATTTTAGGCTTATGTTTATTTCTAATGGGTTAAGTCTTATTCTAGACATACACCATATGTTTTTTGATTGTCATGACTTCACTTGGAAGAAAACTAATATTGCACTGTGATTGTATAATTCTAAATAATTTATTTGCTTTTTAATTATAAACATTTTAAACTACTCTTGCCTTGGATAATTTGAGGGTACAAGGACTGAGGTCCTAATCAACAAAACAACAATAATGTCAGTTTACAACAGTAGAATAAAAGAACCATGGTAATGACTGCCACACCTTTTTCTAAGGCTGATCATATTAGCAGCTGACAAATGTTTTTTGTTCAGCAATTTAAATGTTAATTAGTTGTCTTTCCCACCTATTCATACATTTCTCTCATCTATATTTCTGCTTCTACATAATGAGATCTGTCTGGCTGCTAGTAGTGCAGCTGAACACTTTCTTGAAGACAATAGAAAGTAAATTACTGGCATTCATACATAAGGCTATTTCATTTCTGAAAACTTGGAAAAAAAGACAGGTTTTAATGCAAACCAGGCAATAAATTTTCTTGTCTGGTTGTTTTATTAATAATAATCCTAGAAATGCATGTTTTTCTATTTCTTTTAATTCTCATTCCATTTTCGTGTCCATTAATTTGCAAATTCAAATTCCGAGTTCTTCATGAAAAGAACTCCATTTAACATTTCACGTTGTGTACCAATTTGATTTATGAGACCGTGCAGGATGAATATTATTCTCTAACATTTACAACCATTGAAAGCAATTTGAATTTAATTTTCTTTGTACAATTTAAACATAGCTTTATAGGAGGGCCCTAATACATTTCAGTTATTATTCAGGAATGTGACATGTTGAGTAAAATGGAAAAGCATCTTGATTTGTTCAGATGCACTACACAGTATAGTATTCATTTTCACAAGAGATGAAACATTCAGAGCAATATAAAGTGCTTTCCTTTTATGGAGTAGCTACATGTGGTTTGTTAGTTTATAGTGCATCAATGTTTTCAGTATGATGTTCCACATTAATCATATTGCATAAACCACATCAACATTCAGTGATGTATGTCAACAATATATGACATTCAGATTTAATATTAAGTTCATATCCTCAATAAAAATTACATTACTTTGTTGTGCTTGGTTCTGTTTGTGTTCATCTAAAGAGAACTACAATTTGTTTTCAAAAAAAAAATTTCATTGTGAATGGCTACTAGGGGTCTCCAACCTTGGCCATTTTAAGCCTGGCAGACTTCAACTCCCATAATTCCCCAGCCAGCAAAGCTGGGACTTGAATTCTGTATGTTGAAGTCCTCCAGGCTTAAATTTGCCAAGGTTGGAGACCCCAGGTTTAGATGTGTCCTTTCACAGCTGAGATTTGTGAACTTGAGGCAATGAAACTATCATAAATTGGCAGAACAGGTATGAAATCATTCTAAACGTGGTAGAGTTGCAGAGGTGGTGCAAGCTTAATATCTGTGAAAATTCATTAACTAGAAGGTCATGATATGATCCTGCTCCATAAGCTGAAGCTTCATAAAATTCTTGCACTCAAAAGTAGCCTTCAGGTTTAAACATTGACACCAAGTTTCCAAAACAGGGATTCTGGTTTTATTGTCAGTTTTTCCAACTTGTGGAAGAAATGTAACTCATCATGAGAATATCTATCCTTCACACAAAAGGCCTTGGGGATACTAGAAACAAAAGCAAGTTGGTTTGTTTGTTCAGGATTAAAATAAAATAAAAATATCCCATAACATTCTGGGATTCCTTTATGGGCTTTTTGCTGACCACAGAACTGATGGTTTATGGATTTGTGTATGGATAAGGGATTGTTTATGGGAAGAAGAAATACTGAGGGGTCCTTGGTGCTCTTTTAGCTTGCTTGCTTTCTTGCTGACATTTCATTTCCCTAACTAGGTAATATCATGAGTGCTAATAAGCAGTGCAGTTTGCTGTCAGTTTATGTTCTAGTGGCTTGCTCTGTCAGTGTTGGTTGGAGTGATCTTTTCTTCCATGTTCCTGTCCACACACATGCACCAGTCAGCTGGCCTTTGTGTGCGGAGGAACGTCGAAACCTGAAAGAGCAGCATTCCACCATGCATGCATGTACCTGCACCCAAACTTCTTGGTTTCTGTCGTGCGCCAGCTGTTTGTTGGGTGCATGCCCACACCGGAAACCAAATGTTTGGGTCCTGGTACATGCATGCATGGTGGAACACTGCTTTTTCGGGTTTCGCTGGTCCCATGCGCACGAAGACCAGCCTTCTGCCTGTTTGTCCTACATAGTGGCTGTTGCATTTCTTAACATAGAATGTTGTAGATGATGCCTGTTTTTTCCTCTGGGGTTGCTGGGTCTTTTGGTCTTCTTAGGATGTTTTGAAGGGCTTTAGTTGACTTGGGTGCTACGTTGATTCCATGTGGTTGTAGTAAGTCTGTTGGTGAGATATTTTTGATGTCTGGCAGTGTAATTCTTTTTAGACTTGTGTTGGTTGTGCTGTATTGAGTTGAGTAATCAGGAACTTTTTGAAAAAATTGTGTGGATATTCATTTTGTTGGAATATGTTGTATAGCTGATCCATTTCCTTTTTCTGCTGTTCTGGGTTGTTGCTGTGCATTTGGGCATGTCTAAATAAAGTCCTTATGCAGCTTCTCTTGTGGGATGTTGGGTTGATGATTTGGTAGTGGAGCACATGGTTAGTATGGGTGGTTTTTCTGTATATTTGCATTTCTAGTTTGCCATTGTGATGTTTGCTGATCAGGATGTCCTAGGAGGGGTAGTGAATTGTTCTTTTCTTCTTCTGTAGTAAAGTGGATTTACTACAGAAGAAGACTACAGTTTGTCATTGATGGTTCTGTGGAAGTTCTCTAATTGGTCCTTTTTTATTATGGTGAACGTGACATCTACATATCTGATCATATTTTTGGTTGCCTTTTGGAAGTGCTATGGTTTTCAGTTGCGTGACGACCTCTATTATAAGTCCTGAAAGCAGTGATCCCATAGGTATACCTTCAAAATTGGAAGTATGTAGTTAAGCAGAGGTTTATGAGATCCATACTTCTGGATGCTTTGATCTTCATCGCTTTGGTTAAATCGGGTGTGCTATGGAATAATGCAGACATGGATTCTTTGGCTAACTCTGAATGGATGGACGTGAACAGGGCTGTGACATCAAATGAGACCATATGTCTTCATCTCTAGTTACATCCCTGATAGTTTGAAGGCTCTGTAGTGAAGAGTTAATGGAGTGTTTGCTTGCTTTGGGTGTTATCTACAAAAAAAAATAAATAAATAATGGAGGACAAAGAAACTTACATCCCAGTGAACATAAACAGAATACAAAAACCCTTAGTGACCTCAAAAAGAAAGACCAAATTACCCAAGAGAAACAGGGTGGATGAGAAGCAGTGGCCTCATCCTCCCATGCTTCTATGGATGGCCCAAAATACACAAACCTGGCATACCTCTCCATTCCATTGTATCACTACATACAACATTGAAAACTTAACAAAAAAGCTTTTGTTTAAGCAAACTTAAACAAAAAAGACAAAAACACAAGAGGAAGCAAACACTCCATTAACTCTCCATTGCAGTATCTTCAAACAATCAGAGATGTGACTATACCTATAGATACAGATGAAATCATGGTTTCATTTTGATGTCACAGCACTGTTCATGTCCATAGACCCAAAATTAGCCAAAGAATCCATGACCGGATTGTTTCATAGTACACATGACTTAACTGAATACATGAAGATCAAAACACTCAGAATTATGGATCTCATTAACCTCTGAATCTCACATTCTACTCATAAGAATTTCATCAACATATTCTCCTTTTAAAATAATGAAAAGTGGGTTCTTTTCCATTATATTTAAAGAAAATAACAAAAAGAAAGCATAAAAAAAATATTTGGCAGAACACTAGATAAGACACTAACATCAATCATATCTTTGTGAATTAATTTGTAAATGTCCAGGCATTGATAGTATGGATAGTTGTCTTGTTCCTAGAGAGAATCATGCTTATTTTATTATAATATATTCCTCAATTTCCTTCCATTTTGGTAGATTACTGTTTGCTTTAAAAGCCAAAATCTGAAGATCGGATAAGAGCAGCTTATGGTGACACGTATGACAGAAGATTTCATTCAGCTCTGCAAAATTAAACCTGTTATTTCCACACACAAAGGAGACGCAGACCGTAGGATGCAAGCCAGTGCAGTTTTAATACCATCTGCCTCTTGCTATTGTATACCTGAGAATAATTCTTTAGAGAACAGAAAACAGCCACCTACCTTTTGTATCTACAATTGAAAAGAATTGTGCCACAGCCAAAATATCAAATAGTACAGAGAAGACTATCAGAATATGGTTTATGGACTTGGTAACTCCTCCTGATCTTTAGAGCAAGACATTTAGTATAACATTCAGATAGCATTTAATTGTGAAACGTATGATACCACAAAGCTACAAAGAAACTGTCATAAGTCAAGGAGACTGACTATCTCTCACTGTCACTAATCAACTGTCACTAATAAAGGAGAGATAAAGGTAAAGGTTTCACTGTCCAGCTGTGTCTGACTCTAGGGTTCAGTGCTCATCTCTGTTTCTTGGCCGAAGGAGCCAGTGTTGTCTGAAAATATTTTTCCTGGTCATGTGGCCAGGATGGTTATATGCCAAAGGTAAACAGAAGCTACTACCTTCCCACCAAAGTGGTACCTTCTATGGTGACAAGGAAAAAACCAACCTGAAAATAAGGAGAAATTTATTTACAGTTAGAGCAATTAATCAGTTGAATAGCTTGCCTTCAGAGGTTGTATCACTGTAAGATTTTAAGAAAGAGGGTGGACAACCATTTGTCTGAAATGGTAAATGGCCATGATGGCGAACCTATGACATGCATGCCAGAGGTGGCACACAGAGTCCTCTCTGATGGCACATGCATCGTCGCCCCAGGTTGGCTTTCCATGGTGTTTCTTTTCTGAGCTTCTGTTTCCCTGCAAACGATGGCCGTGCTGCCGATGATGTTGGGATGCCCCATCTCCTGCTAGCCAGATGGTCTTCAGGTCTCTGCTGTGCATGCAGGCTGGTCTGCACATGCACATGTTCACATGCACCTTTCAGTTTGGGTATGCATGTGCGCAGTTTGGACACTCAGTGTCTAAAAGGTTCACCATCACTGGTATATGGTTTCCTGCTTGAGTAGGGGGTTGGACTAGAAGACTTCCAAGGCACCGTCCCTGTTTTTCTGTTAAGTCTCAATAATGCAGAATACTTCTACAGTCATCAGATAATTTGATTTGGTAATTCCTCCAGCTCAATCAAATGATTCTGGGAAGGAGGTTCACACTGTAAACATCAAATGCTATCTGATGGGTGGGGGAGATATAATTTAATTAATATACAGAAACAATCCTAATCATATCAGTTTGGGCCAATAAACCATAGGCTGCTTATGCTGTTGGTGCTGCTTCTACTTTCAAGTCTAAACTCATTGAATCTGAGCATTTGCTAAATTATTAAATTTTATTTAAATTGTTTTATCCATGAATATCAAAGGGACAATGCTTCTCTTCATACATCACTACTTCAGAATCAAACTTTCACATTTCTTTGTATTTATTATAAGTACAGTATTAGTTCAATTCCTTTTTTACATTCTTAGATAAGCTTTGTAGTTCTTCTCCAAGTTAAGATTATTGGATTAATCGAGGATCTTTTATATTATTGCAAGCTTCTGGTTGACATTCTCATAATAATAGAGAGAATGAGGGTCCTGCAATGAAAAGAGAACTGTCACCAAGTTGTCCATCGCGTTCTGCAATAATTCTTAACTGGGAAAGCCATTGAAAGCATAACACTCATTTTGAGTAGATAAGATCCTTTATTGTAGATATCAACAACCTTTGTTAATGCGAAGATCAGCTTCCGACAAACTACGAATATGGTTCTGTCTCTCTTTCTCTCTCTCTTATTCTCACACTGTGAGTAGGTACTCTAAGCATGTACTAGTATATTATGCTGCAATGTATAAATCTTAAGTTCTTTTCTCATCTTTTGTAAGAGACTCCATTTTTATGCTACCTGTTAATTGCTTCTAGCCTTTGTTTATAAAATTGTCATTTCTATTCCCAAGATCCCAATTTCCTACCTTGCCGACTTAAGCTGTCACCTTCCTCTCTGCAGTATTTTCAGTGTTGCCTCTGTCCCTCAAAACTGAATATCTTGATAACAAGATTTGGGAGACAGAATTAGATTTTCCTGTATTAACTGGGCAAGTTCGGACGCTGAATGCCTCCGATATAACCTTGATCTTCTATCCTGTTGGTGCTAATAAACATAAAATAAATGGGTGAAGTTTTATCAAAAGAGAAAAGTGTTTTTTTTCAAAGCTGATATTTAATAGCACAGTTTCTTATGTCATTCTAATAAAACATTATTTAAAGGTCTCCAGAAGAGTGGATCTTTCTTGTCAGATTCCATTGCAAAAATGCCGCAATTTTTGGACTGAGCTCAATCTTTATCAATGTCCTTTCCTCACGCTTTTGCCCAGTTAATATAGGGAAATCTAATTCTGTCTCCAAAACCTTGTTATCCAGACATTGCATACATTTATTAAAAGACTGACTAATCTAATTTCTTTGCTTATTACAGCAAGGGCTATCTGTCTCTAAAAGAGGACCAGACAAACTTAAGGGCCTAATTCTTTTTCTGTTTCTTTTACCTGCAATAAAATAGCAGAACCTATGAAAGTAACCATCCCCAAACTCTAGACACTGTGTTTATAAGATACATAGCTATTACAGCTACTTAAACTCCATTGTCTACAGTTAGATTAATATAAGCCAGAGTAGAACCGAGTCAGATATATGTCAAGATAGCATATAAAATATGCCTACATGCAGCCACTCTACTAATCATTTTTCCTCTTTTTTCCAAAGGTAGAACTAACTCCAGTCTGAAAGACATTATTTCAATACATGAGAATCAATGTGGTAGAAAGTCTTGGACTTCAGCTGATGGAAAAAGGGAATTGGAACAAGCCGAAGGACAATGGCAATCAGAAGATGGTAAATAAATATTGTTGTGGACCCAAGAAAAGACGAAAATCTAAGAGGGTTTCCAAGCTTAGCTCTTCAGCTCCTAAGAATGGAGAAAGTTCCAAGTAAAATAGGTGTGCACCTCAATATACTTATGCAACTGCTATTGTGTGAGTTACACTAGTCCCCAGCAGGCTTTCAGGAATAATTCAGGGTAGTGATTTTCCCCTTTAATACCCTATATAGGATGGAGGCAGATTACTTGCAGAATTGCCTATCCCTCAGGGTTCCTACCTGTCCTAATAGATTTTTGGCATAATGGCTATGATCCAAGTTCCCGTCCCAAGTGAACTAGTATCACCAGTGGTGGGTTGCAGGAACCTGCCCAGAGCACAGGGTACCATTCCGGTACGGTGCTCTGGAGAGCCCACCTGCCCGCCCGAGCTCCTTACCTGACCTTTAAAGCCTTCAGCACTTCCGCGCATGCGCAAGTCTCGTGCAGCACCTGCGCGATGCTCCGCTGAGCAGCTAGATTGTCGCAGAGCTTGCGGAGGCATTCACTGGAAGGTATGACGCATGAGTGTACCGCATGCATGTGCATGCGCCGCATGCATTCATGTGGAGGATGCAGGGCCCCGTTGCAACCATACCGGTTGCAACAGGATCTGGAACCCACCACTGAGTGTCACCTATGGTGCCCTGGAAATGTGCCCTTTATTATAACGATTGACATTCAACAACAGCCTCCCCCTATAGATACTGATATCCCCAATACTGTTGGTCTTCAGGAAGCAGTGAACATCCAGTTTTTCCTCCCAGGCACTGAGGTTAGGATTTACTAGAGCTAGCATGGGATGGTTGGTAGAGTGATGTGAGTTTTATTGGGGCTTCAACATTATTTGTTTTAAGTGATTGTTTTATTATATTATGTTTCATTTTGTTCATAGTCCTAGAGTTTCTTCTGGTAGATGACTGGGGAAGGAAGGAAGGAAGGAAGGAAGGAAGGAAGGAAGGAAGGAAGGAAGGAAGGAAGGAAGGAAGGAAGGAAGGAAGGAAGACAATTTTCAATTTCCATCTTTTCAGAATTTTATATAAACAGATTTTAAGGCATAAAAAGAGACAAGTGAACATTGGCTACAAAGTAATTTACATGAGATATGCTTCCATTGCATTGTTGCTGCTGCCATCTTGATTTTTTTTTTATTCTTCCTGTAGCTGCTGCTGCATGGCATATACAGATGGATTTTGCACAATTGCCAGGCTAGATGGGTCATTAGTTCAGGATTTAAAAGCAAAGGATTTTGTTTGCTTTGATGAAATGTTGACATTTTCATGTGAGAATCAAATATTTCTTAATGGAACCAGGTGATTTCTGCAAAAATGAACTATGGAAGGTAAACAAGAATGCTAAGGTAAACTTCTTTTAAACTGAGTCAATATTCCTATACATAACCCTGTTTCAATGTAATGGAACTCAACTATCTACCTAAGTAGGACTGTGAATTATTTGGTTTTTGACATTCCCAAATAATTTTTCAATGAATATGATTGTACATTAAAATGTTTTGTTTCCTTGTTTTTAAAAAAATGAAGTGCCCACATTTTATAATATGGATAAATTGTAAAAAAAAGCTTACTAATGAAGAGGAAATGGTTTCTTAATGCAAAACTCCAACCTTCAAATCATGACTACTCTGTATCTCAAATGGGATACTTATGCCAGTTGTAAGAAAGATAATTTTCTAGTGCAGAACAGGAAAGCTATTACATTTCTAAGTCTTTTCAAATTCATTTCCCCAAACTAGAAATATGAGCAAAGATATGATCAAATGACTAATGTCTCAATATATTCCTGCAGTATTTTTGTAATACTGAAGCTGGACATGACTCACCTTAGTCAAGTCAAAAGCTGCATCTGATAAAGTTCACTGAAGCTCAAGAAATCAGTTGGAAAAGATGCTATCAAACTCCTATTAACTTTTGCAATTATATCTCTTCTTACCTTGTCCTAGCCAAATCATTAACCTTCAGCTTTTCATACAGAGAAATCGTTTTTGATATTACGTGGTCCAGTAGTTCTAGGATTTTTTATTGTTGTTTATACTTTGTTAATGTATTGATCTTTAGTCCCTTTACCTTCTTACATGTTCAAATTTTTATCCAAATAACCAATCAATGTTCAAATTTTTATCCAAATAACCAATCAATGTTCTATAATAATTTTATTTCCAATGTTAAAATACAAACTTCAACAAAAAAGGAAATAATAACAAAGAAAAACTAAACAAGACAAAAGAAATGTGCATGAAAAATAAAAGAAGAAAAAGAAAAAACAAACATACACATAAATTATCCTAGTTGAATACTGATTAATATATATTAACAATAATATTTCCCCACTTTGCAAAGCAGATCTATTTATAAATTTCTACAGCTCTATTGCCCAGCTAATTTGACCTACCACCTATCTACTGTTAAAAATAAAGTTAACAGATAAATCCAACAAGAAAACTAAACCTCAAAGCCCTCTGTTAACAATCTATTATTGTATTTCACATGCAGACAGTCAACAACAATTTCAAATCTTTTGCACTTGATATTTGCACATAAAAGCTATATAACAAGCACTCAGGCTGGTATTGGAAATGTTGATTTTAGTGTACCAATACCTATGGAAATACATCCTTTACATAATTTTCAAAGGAATTCTTGTAATACAATGTGAACACAACTTAGCAATTACCTGACTTCGAGCAAACAAATTAAGTTTACACAGATATAGCAGAATTTGTTTCTTTGTTTTCTGATTACACCACAAGAAGAACTGAATTTCACAACTGTGTTACATACATTGATTTGGAAGACTTGGCCATTTAGAAGATTAAACCCATCTCCTGCTCTATGCAGCAATCAATTTAAAGGATCTATGAAAACAACTGGTCAAAATCTGCTTAAAGAATTCTAGCGAAGGTGAGTCTATAACTTGTCTGACTAATTTGTTTCACTCTTGAACTTTTCTTATTGCTATTTTTTTCTATCATTGAACTGGAGACTATTCTCCTACCACTTAAAACCAAATTCTGGTCTTTGTGAAAACAGATCTTGACCTTTTTCTATGTGGCCTCTGCTCAGGTTCTTGAAGAATGCTATCATATCACATCTGAATTTGCAATTTTCAAGATTCAACATTTCCAGTTCCTTTCGTTTCTCTTCAGTTGTAAAGCACTATG
Organism: Natrix helvetica; assembly: GCF_964273705.1. Classification (NCBI taxonomy): domain Eukaryota; kingdom Metazoa; phylum Chordata; class Lepidosauria; order Squamata; family Natricidae; genus Natrix; species Natrix helvetica. The sequence continues at coordinate 47,678,623 of NC_138552.1, forward strand.
AAGCGGTTTATATGTCTAAGTGCTATTCCTATTCCTAGATTCTTGTAAACTGTATTTGTTCTTTCAGCTAATGACTTATGTATCCATTCTGTATTAACATTCCAAGCATGAATTCCATTCTTTGTCATTCAACAGAGGTCTTATATTACCATGGATACTTCTTATTACTGCAATCAACATTAAATTCTTTCAGTTTCCCATAGTGTATTCAAGAGAGATCAGGCAACAAAAGTAGAAAGTATAAAAAGAGAGAATGGAAATTTGTGTTGGTAAGTATGAATGAGATGTTTAATCTTACACCGGAGTGTATACAGTTGTTATAATAACTCACAGATGAGGCATGCTGATTTAAAGATGTTACATAAGCTTAAACATAGTGCTAGGAGAAAAGTTTGATTTCAGGCTTTTATGCCTGTGATTACAACAGGACTCATTATATACAAAGTATACATACATTATATACAAAGTAGAAATAATATTTCTTATGCTTTTATTTGATATCATAGGGTTGATCTTAAGAGGTTTATTCATGGCTTACTGAAATAATCAAATTTCGAATATAATTTTATTTAAGTTGTTCATGTGTTATGGCGTTAGTTGCTATACTTATAGACTTTTGAACAGGTTTTTTTGAAATCTGCAAAATGGAATTATGTTTTCTCAGACACATGGAAGCTCTTTTCTCTGTTTTGTTACGGTTCAATGTTTGTTCTTCATGCCTGTATTGTGTGAACTTAACCAGCTATTGTAATTTATAAACAACTGCTCTATGTTGTCTCAATTCAGGAAATTGTAATTTAGCAAATCTATTATTGCTTTGTCTCTATGATATATGAAACATTCTTTTAGGAATAAACTAAGATATTGGAGATGCTCAGTTTAAATTCCCCATTAGGAATGAAGCTAATTGAATGATGTAGGGCCACTGGTTCCATAAAAAAACTGATAGTGGTGAGTTCAAACTAGAAATAGATGAGAAAGTTATGTATGCACTCTTGGCGAAAGGACAAGATAAAAATGTGATCACTATCTAATATAGTGTAACTTCCTCACGCAGAACTCTTTCATAATTAGGCATATAACATTATTCATAGTACTACAAAATATTATTTGACACAGGAAGTACCAAACAAATTATTTGCATGGAGTTGCAAAATTACGATTCAGTGTGAACGACAAAGCTTGTGCCCCTTCTCTTTAAGCCATCACTTATTAAGAGCTATTTGACAATGACAGTTAATCCTCCCAAGTAGTTGCTTTCAGCAGTATCATACGCTAAATTTTGAAGATACCAATTATGAATCAATATGCTGTAGAGTTTGTCTCATAAATACTTCTGGAGATGGAATCAAAAGCAAAAACATGAACAAGGGAGATTTCCATTTTGTTTCTGCATAAGACAGTGGAGAACAAGTTAACCAACCCTTCTTAAAGCCAGTTTATTGGCTTCAGCCCAATCTTGAAAATGTTTAAGGTTGGCAAATAGTTTACTGGTCTTGTTCAGTAGATTAAGTCTATAATTAGCCATAAATTGTTTGTTGTGAAAAGAAAAAGGAGTATCACAAAAGCTTGGACATAAGGTCACCTTGGTTGATATATATATAAATAAGGAAGCAAATGCTGGTATTTATCAGCTGAGATTTCACTGTTTCTGATATAGTGTAACCTCCTCAATGCCTGGAGCTTTGTGACTTTCAGAGATCTTATCAGTTCTGTTTCTGATACCGAGACTGAGAGCTATTTTTCAAGCTCCAGTAGCTCTGTTACCGAGCTACATGATGCTTACTATGGTTTTCATATAGGAGTTTATACTGCACTTCCCATACCAATACATGCACTTGATATGAGAATGTACTATGAAAGCTCAAATTGTTAAACACCAGAAAAGTGAAACCCAGATCTGAAATCTTGTCAGATTTATGACAGATTAAATCAATACCTACCAGTTTCCCATGGTAGACGTATTCTTCTTCACCTTGATAAGATATTGATATAATCATTAATGTTAAGGGAAGGTCACTGGTGTGCCATTAAAGGCTTTTGTTTATAATTTATATAAGCCTTCTTGAATGCCTTTTTTGCTGCATATATTCATGGTAAAATCACTTAGGTGGTCTATGGCTTGAACTGATCCACCTTTGTTCTCTATGCTCAGTTCATTAGCATTATTTTAAAACACATATGGAGATGATGGCTTAGGAGGATTTTGCCTTTCTGTGAGTAATATGCTAACTGCAATCTTTTCTGAAAAGGCCCTTGAATTTTTTGTTTGGATATTTACATTACATTTTACATGAAGTTGCCTTTGAAAATTACTTATAATCTGCAATTGATCTAAAATGCAGCTAACTGTCTATAAACCAATGGGAGCTTTATATTGATTATGAATAAACGTTTTGATACTGAGTGCTGTTTTACCTTTAAAAACCAAGTTGTTGAGAAGGGGATTTCCTTAAGATCTCATTGTCAATATGTATACTGTATTCATGTTAGTAAAGAATATGGTTTGCCAGTTTTCAAGATTATGTTTGCATGTTTCTACATTATGGTTATCTTTATGTTGGTTTATTGCATTTTGTCAGGAATCCGTTTGTAAATTGGGTGGCTTATGCAATAAATAAATATTTGAGAACCATTCCAAATAGAAGCATAAATATTGTATCAACATTGCATTGTCTTTATTCTGGCAAAAATAATTCAAAGGAGATTGAACAGTTTTTTTCCTAGGGAGCATTTTCAAGACCAGCAATATCAAATTTATACTTTATTGTGACAAAAATAATATTTCCTTAGTTCTGAGATCCTCAGAAGCTCTTCCAAAGTCATTGTTAACATTGTTGAAAGGCTAATATCCTGAGCACAGCAACGCTAAAAAGAAGAAAGGCATCAAATGAGATTGTGGAAGAAATGATGAATGAGAAAAAATAATACCCAACAAAAAAATATGGAGGATGGGCAGACCTGGTTCAACATCACTGTCAGATAAATCTTCAGAAAACTCCACAGGTAACAATAAAAAGCTGAAAGAAATTTACAATTTATGAAGGTGATCTTTGTAAATCAAATAAACTCTTTATTAGCATTGTTTATCTTGAATTAAAAATAAAACATAATTGCTGCAGAGAAATGAAATTGGGACCAGTTAATTCAAGTGAACTCTATTTTCCTATTCTTAAAATACCATGTTTCAACCATTTCCACTCTTAGTGTCATTGTTAACCGATACTATATGCAGAAAGTTGAGCTATAAATCTAAAACAATCCATAAATGGATATTTGCTTGCATTTAAGAAAGCTTTGCCTCCTAACATTTCAAACTCGGTTATTTTTGCTTTACATCACTTCATGTAGTTATACTAGGTAAATAATTCCAGAGTGAATTTTTGTTATATTCAAGTGAAGAATAGACTTCTTAAGGTATGAGCTCTGTTCAGTCAACATACTGAATACAATTTAAAATTCATTAAAGTAGCATGAAATATGCACCTTAACATATTTCCTTTCAACATTATCATGGTGTAGAGAAATGAAAGAATTCTACACACAATGATTTAAACATATGCAAACTCTGACATATACTTTCCCCCCCAATATGTAAGACCTACATTTACACTGAAAAGGTCACCCCACTTTTACCAGATTTCCAAATGCAGCAAAATTCAAGCAACATTCACAAAAAGGCTAATCTATTCACTGTTTTAACAGGCAGAATTAACAAATAAAAAGCATGTTCCAATATGCAGAGCAAAAGAAGCAATAGCACTTCATTACTCCAATTTTAAATTTATGCAAATAACATGTAACCCAGACAGTTACAAACAGTAGCTATTTGCATGAAAAGTAAATAGTTAATTTTAATAGTAATTTGGATGCTCTGAAATGGAAATTTGAGGATATATTAAGTAGACTTTAGATATAAAGATAAATAGAGGGAAATAAGGCTAGGATATTATGGGATTTTTACCACTCAGACTATAATTTGCAAAGAAGATAGAACCAGGGCCCTTCCTAATGAAGGATTGGGAAACAATATTACATGTGTGGAGAGTTGTGGGATTTTCAGGGAAGAAATGATGAAGATTGTTCTGAAAAACTGAGCCAACGATCTCAGCAGACTGAAGAAACAGCTCTTTGATAATTGCCCACAAATTGCCCATGAAGAGATCACAAAATAGCAGTCTCCAGCAGATTTAGCACTTTGGGAAACAAGGAAATAGCTATCTTGCTCAAACTGCAATCGTGCCTTTGAAATAACACTTCGTTTGCATCCTTCCTTTTCTAATCACTTTTTAAAATGCTTGTTAAGTGCTTTTGGACCCTAAACTAGAAGGAATTAAATATTACATTTGAAAGTATTGGGGAACTACCATCCCAGTCTGGAGAAGGGGTTCAAAGTTTGGGGTTGTTACATAAACGCAAGAGGGCAAGATCTGACTCCTTTGCTCCCTGTTTTAAACACCTAAAGATAAACCACATTTGCATTCCATTCAAAAAAAAGCAATAAAAAGATCAGAATGTATCCTCTTCAGCAGCCAACTCCCAGATAAACCAGAATTATCGTAAAAAAAAAAAACCAATACCTTAATCTAAGAACTATCTAGGATAACCACATCCCCTCCAATATTGGCAGGGCAAGTTACTATATATAAACAGGGAGCAAACACCACACTCGCTGGCACTCGGATAATGAAACATCTGCAAGCAATCAACCAAGCTCAGAGAGCACCAAGGACTTCATCGAGTAGAAGAGTCAACCAGCCACCAACTTGTACTTGGATCAGGGCCAGCAAGAAGGTGATGCAAAAGAAATCAAACAGAGCCAAAGGGAAAATGAAGTAATAAGCAAGGAGAAAGGGATAACATTGAGGGTGGGAATATGTTTTGTGCTTTTGAAATATTGTCTTTATTGGAAGATGCTTTTGCTCATTGAGAGAGAGATGGATGGTTATTGATTGGTTATTGAGCTGCATTTGCATTTTTAAAGCAAATATCTCTGAACAGATTCCTTAATAACTTTATCACTATGGTGAGCTAGCTTCTTGAAAGGTATATAAGGATTAAAAATATGAACATTTTGTTAAATTGTTTTAAACAATATTTTGTTAAATTGTTCACATTTTGAAACTGTTGGGCTGATGAAAAGCTTTAGATATTTCAATTTTGGATTGTTGTGAAAACAATCATGGAAAAATGATTATATCCTGATATATTTATTCATTCATTCATTGATTTATTCAATCAATCAATTTATATAGCCATCCATCTCAGTTGATGACTCTAGGTGGCTTACATTCAAAAACATCTTGCAATTAAAATACTAAATAATTTTAAAACAAGAAAAACACTATCCAGATTAAAGAAACATTTTTTTCTGCAGAAATTCTGTTTGTTTTAAATTGAATGTAAACAAAAAAAAAGTGCTCTTCCGATCTCTTTAGGTAATATCTGAATCAGGCCCATGCATGAAATAACAGGAGAAGGGAACCTTGTACACATCTTTTGCAATGCATTTGTGTATCTATTTGGATATCAGTACCTGAATAACTTTGTGTGATTCAGTCTATGAATGTATTAATCGCACACAATGCAAGTATAGGTACTATATGTATTACGGTATAAAAAGAGAAGAGAGAGAGAATACCTGGCAAGCATCTGAGCCAGGCTGCATCAAAGTTTCCAATTTGAGAAGATAAAGGAAACAATTAATTAGAGTCTGTACTGTAATTAAACTAGGACCACAAATCATATCGTATTGCTGTGCCTGGATGCAACACATTTTCCGCAAATCTGTAGCTCATTAATGAGACTGACCATCTGCAATGTTATCAGTACTACTGCAAGTTACTCTTTTAACTTTCTGTTTCCTATTATTTTCACTTATTCTGACATTCCCCCCCCCCAATTATCTTTCCAAGACCCAAAACTGTCTCTTTGCCTGGTGTATCTTTTATTTGTTCATGTGGTGCTCTTTCTATCTCTCATTTCTCTCTTTGACCTCCCAAAGAGAGAGAAGGTTAATGTTTCCATAACCTAGAGTCTCCGTTGAGATTAGTTCTTGTGTAACCATGTCTTTTGAAAATAACACACCTATAATTTTCTTTGTGAAACTGCTAGAGTTTATATCTAAAGCTTGACTGTCTTTCATTCTCACAAATATCTGTCTCCATGGACTATGCAGTAAATCCATAACACAAAAGACCATTTCCTTGGCCATCAGAAAATAGGAAGTTTTATTAAACAAACTCTATTTTTGAAAGGGAACAAGAAATTAGCAGCACACATAAAAATCTTTTAATGAATGAAGGCACAGCTGTGTACATTGAAAGTACAAAATACATTATTAATTTAAACTATAAAACAGTAAATATTTAAGATACTCTTCAGAAAGACTCACTCATTCCTAGTGACCACATGGACATATCCAAGCCATTTTCCTGGCATCAGTATGGAAACAGTTAGTCAATGTCTTCTTCTTTGTTGTTGTTTTGACTTCCCACTGTATTCTCCATTTCTAGAAAAGCATCACTTATTAGAATAGAAAAAAAAACTTTACCTTGAGCCTAATGTATATTTATGCTAGCCTTCAGAAGTGTTAAAATCAAATGGTCCTATATCTGCCACATTGTGTCTGATAATATTGGAAACCATTAATTTCCCAACAGAACATATTGTTCCTCATAATAATGAGCCCAGCTCATAAATGCCAACAAGATTTCAGCTAAAAAGAAGTATTAGGAGAGTCGGGAAAATCTTGAGACTTCCAGAAATACTGAATCCAGAATGACAAACATAAGAATGAAAATTCAAGAAAAACATACACTGTTCAGTATTCCTTTCCCAGAATGCCTTGAATTGATGAAAATCAACTGATGCAAGTAAAGGAAAATATGGTGGGCAAACAGGATTGGGAAAGAAGAAAGTGATAGAATGAAGATGAATCTATAAAATAGAGTAGCCTTCCAGTCATACTGCCTGAGAATTCTGGGAATAATAATCACAATGAAGTTAGAGGGGAAGACAGATCTAAGCATTACTTCAGATCTCTAGTTTCATAGACACTTTTTTTTTTGCAATCATTTCCAGCATGTTTCATTCAAATGTACTTTTATTTCCCAACCTTCCACAAACTGTACAATATATGCTTTTATTCGTTAAGCATACAAATAGGCTGGTAGATAAATGAATACCATATTTTTTGGAATATAACACACATCTTTTTCCCTCAAAAAAAAAGGTTGAAAATCTGGGTGAGTCTTATACACTGAATACAGCATCTTTTGTCTCCTGACAGCCCGCTCCCCTCACCAAAATGGCCATGCATAGCCTTTAGGAGGCTTTCAGAGTGCTCCTGAGAGCTGGGGAGGGCAGAAATGATTTTTCAATTCAATTTTGCTCAATCATTCCTATCTGGAATGATTAAACTTTAATCTCATCCTCCACTATCTCATTCACTTCCAATAAATCACAACTACCATTACCCTTGCTAAATATGAGAATCTGTGCCCCCCTTTTAATATAATATGATTTATTATAACATGTTTTCAGGTCTTGCAGTCTAAAGCATCTAACACCATTTGTGTCCAATTTATACTATTGTGTTCTGTACAGTTTTCAAGGACAACTCAATTATTAAAGTCGTTTATTGAGTTACAATTATTCACATTCAATTTTAAAACATTTCTAACTCGTTTTCTAACTAGGTTTCTAACTAAGTGATGGTTTTGTCTTTTACTTGGACATGAAAAATGTTATTTACTTTTAAAACATCCCAATACTTATAACTTTCCTCAGCTACTACCATTTATTAGTACAATTCCATTTAGGTATTCAAGTTTTCCTTTTTTAAAATAGTGCAGCATTATTATCTAATTCAAATTCTATTTTGTCACTTACAATCTGAAAAGTGATGGTGTTTCTCAATATAATTTTCAATTAAGAAACATTTGCCCATTGCTTGAATAATTCATTGCCTATTGTTGAAAATCTATACTGTTAGTGAGATTACAGCCATTTTAAAAAGCAAATAGGAATAGTTGCCTTGAAAATTTTCACTTCTAATTTAGATTTCTCCCATTCTTCTGTATTTGTATCAATGCTATTTTCCATTGTATTATTTAAAAGAGTCATACATTTTTAATTAATTCTAAATTTTCCAAATATATTTAAAATCTAACTCTAAGATAGTGATTCTAATGGTCTTTTGTTATTCAGCTAGAACACATAAATACATGCTATTTAGGGTTTTTAAATATTTTTTTACCAATCAAAAGATGGTGTTCTGTACCTTTCATTTTTTTTAAAAAAAATATCCTTTTTTCTTTATAGTGTAAAATGAACTTGAGATTGGCTGCCTGTAGATATTAATGACTTATTATTGTCATCATTAATATCTTCCGCACGTATAGCTATGTTACAAATAAAAATGAATATCTGACTGCCTATTACTTCTGAAATAGTCTATAAATGGGAAGGAGGATAGCAAAGTAAGACTAGAAACAAACATGATTAAGATTTCCTATATACCATGTGACAAACTCATGTTTGCTGTCACATGACATTTTGTGACAATTTTCCCATTTGTGAAGCTGGCCTGCCTGTGATGCATCTGGCCCTCGGGCCACCAGTTTGACATCCCTGCTATATACCATGAGCTTAAAGTTGTGTATCAAGGCTAAATAATTATTTCACACATCTCTACTTTTCACAGAAATAGACTGTTGTCTGCCTCATCCACTGCTTTTCTTGGCTGGCCATTGATTCGTAGCCCACATTTTTAGCAGGCAAAAAGCATCTTTAATTCTTTATTTTTATTTTTTTAGCATGAATCATTTATGTTCTCCTCCAGCATTAGAATCTTCTCCAGGGTTAGGTCTTTGCATAATGTCACACTATAAATCACTAGGCTCAAATTATCCAACTTCAGACATAATGTGTCTAAAGTAGGATAATTTGAGCTTGGTCATGTATAGCTTGAGTGAGCACTCTTGGCTGATTTGTCAAAACTCTGGGTTGATTTATTCAATGATCCATCTGTTTGTTTTCTTGGATGTCCGTGATATTCTCAAGACTTCTCTGCAACTCAAAAGCCCCAATAGTCTTTATATCCCCCTTCTTCAAAGTCCAAGATATAGTGAGTGCATAATTTTAAATGGTTTGAAATCCTCAATCTGACTGAATGCTAAAGTGTGGATAAAACCGTGGTTCCATTTGTTTGATGTGCAGAGAGTGAATATATTTAAGAATTACTTTAATTTACTACATCCAATTTTTTGTTTTGTTGTACCTTTCAGTTTAAATTGCTTTTTTTAAAACTGCAAATTATTCAACGTCATTTAACACACTATTCCTTTTGTTTTCTCCAATGGCATAACATGCTGTTTTTTTTAAATTTCACACAGATAAAGGTTTTGCATAACATTATTTATCTCTACAGCATTATCATATCAATTTGATATTGCCTGTTCAAGCCCCTTCTTATTTAGAATACCATTGTTTCCAACTACCATTTAATTCTATAAATATCACAAATTATACAGATAAGTACAAAACCTTTTATTCTGAAATGTTCTAACAGTTTAACTCATGTTTTTATTAGAAAAGTATGTTTTGTAAATTGCACAATAAACCACATCCGGATATATAGTGCTGCTTTTATATGAATATGGGCCCTTCCATACACACAACTGGCAATAATAATGCATTCTGCCTATTTCGTACATGATATATGATGAAGGAAGAGGTGAAAGACATCCTGTAAAATCTGATGCTTGAAATACTACAAGCTTCCATTCAATTTGGCAACATGCCACATTTTGAAGAATGCCCTCTCGGCATAATCATATTACTTTTAACACTAAAGCAAACATACAGTGAAGGAGTCATGTTACTGTTCTGAATACCCACATTGAGTCCAACCATACACAGCCAAGGAATTAAGAGTTCCAGATCCCCATTGGTGATGTAGCAATTGTTCACAGCATCAGAATGCAGTATTCACATCACATCTTATTGCTACTCATCAGACTGTAACTTTCAAAATGAATGAAAGCAATAGTAGACATAGACTACATATATGTCTCCATTCATTGTGTACTCTTCCAGTAATATATTAAACTTGTAAAAAATATACTGGTAAAATAGACACAATCACTTGGCAAGTAAGTCAATTACTATGAGACAAATTACCAAGTACTTTATACTCAACATATTTATTGCTCCAATATTAATACTCCTGAATAACCTTGTCACAAATATAATCAAGAGAGTATACAAAACACGCATATACAAAAAAACATTTAACAACTTTATTGAAACAATGGTAAATCCATTAATACACATATTGTTATCAGCATCAAATAAAGTCAGAATCTTTTTCCCTGAAATAAAATAATATTCAGGATAATACAATGGTCTAGAAACATTCAAATTACACAATCTAGCACCATTAAAATAGATACAGTTTATTTTAGTCATTTTCTCCCCAAAGTGATTTGAAAAGTGAAATGTCAAATGAATGAACATTCACATTAATAAGAAATGTATTCTGGATTTGCTACAAATTTTACAGTCATACAAACATTTGCTGCTCCAAAAATAAAAGAGAGAGAAAACTGTTAACCAACAAAATAATAAAGTAATGTCAGTACTTGGATTTCTAAGTTAAAACCGAACAACTGAACACTATAATGGTACATTGTAGTTTTATGCATCATTGTCATGAATATGCAGAGAGAAAAGTATTTAGGATATTATAGTTATTCTATCTATCTCTGTCTAGATAAAAGTTCTCACACATCCACCTGTATAGCTCACATATTATATATCAACTACACGACAGATTATCTGTATAGTTAAAAAGAGTTTATCTATTTTGATCATTAATTTTGAACACGTGAATTTTATGCATTCCAGCTCCAAAAAAAGAAGTTCCTTTTCATTGCCAAATTACTAATCTCAAAACCTGATTCATCATCCATTACCCTTTTGGGCCCCTATTAAGATGATAGTCTTTTTTTACTTTACAACTTTAAAGCCCACTAGGAATGCGGTGGCTCAGTGGGTAAGACACTGAGCTTGTCGATCAAAAGGTTGGCAGTTCGGCGGTTCAGATCCCACGTGCCACATAATGGGGTGAGCTCCCGTTACTTGTCCCAGCTTCTGTCAACCTAGCAGTTCAAAAGCACATGAAAATGCAAGTAGAAAAATAGGGACCGCCTTTGGTGGGAAGGCGCAGCATTCCGTGCGCCTTTGGTATTTAGTCATGCCAGCCACATGATCACAGAGATGTCTTTGGACAGCGCTGGCTCTTCGGCTTTGAAATGGGGATGAGCATCACTCACTGGGAACGACTAGCACATATGCGCAAGGGGAACCTTTATCTTTACCTTTATTGCACCAGACTAGGCTATGTGCAAAATTACCTTTTCCTAAGGAAATTTACCTGTCTTAGCAGGTCAAATAGGGTGGGCACGCTCTTAGTTCCTTCCCCAAATATTCCCATCTGATGGGAGCTAGGAAGCATGGCTTTTCTATAGAAAATTCATTTAGTCAATCAATTTCTATAGCCACCCATTTCAGCCTAGTGACTCTGATTTAGAAAACAATTCTAAAAGTATAAAATAGCTAAAGCAATTAAAAGCAATTAAAACAATAAATAATTGGTTTTTATTAGGAGAAACCCCACTACTGTACATCAAATTAGTTGTGTTATTACCTTGATATGCTACCTACCTACCAACTGGACAAATGTAACTATTTATGAATACTTCATAGCCTAATTAACTGCAATATAATTTGTCTGGCTGTTATTTGTTTTTGCCATCCACAATGCATGTGAAAATCAGTTCCAAAGTATGATTATAAATTGTGCAGAAAATTCTATAAACCATTACCTGGAGACCTTTTTTCAGTTCTGTTTGGGAAGCAGAAAAGAAAGGCAGTATGGAATGGCACCTTTAGTTATGCTGTCTTGACAAACAGCTTAGTGGCTTTTTGGGTGGAATCTGGAAATAAGACATGAGAAAGAAAATCGTCCAAATGGACATGCCTAATACGTAACTAGGAGAACCTCCAGGAAGAAAGCATTCCAGGCACTATCTTCTCTGATGTATTTGTCTATCTTTTCCTTTTCTTTCTTTTTTAAATGTTTTTAAAATAGTAATAGAAAAAGAAAAAAAACAAAATGCAAAGTTAAATGCATAATCAGAAAATATATAAAAAGTGTTTTTAAAATAAGTGAAAATATACAACAGAAAAAAAGATATAGAACATAATATGTGGTTACAACAGTAAGCAGTTACATTACTCAAGTATACATACATATATTTCTAATACACATATGACTATTACACTTTTATTATGCTTTTTAACTTGCTGTACTTTGTATCTATGAGTTTCATATTTGCTTATAGTTATCCATGACCATGCCATTATTATTATTATTGCATCAACAGAATCGTATCATAGCGGCCAGTTGTTTCGCCGGATTTGGCATTGATTACTAGTCGGGCCCCACCCAGGGGCCTAGGACGTCATAACGTATTTTCGTAATATGTGTGCGGATCCAAGCAGTGCGGCCTTTTGCATTTGACTGATGGTGATTTTGTCAATTTTTAACTGTTTTAAATGTAATTCCAGTGCTTTTGGAATAGACCCAGTGTGCCGATTACCACTGGAATTACCACTGCTGGTTTGTGCCATAATCGTTGAATTTCAATTTTTAAGTCCTGGTATTTTGCGATTTTTTCATATTCCTTCTCGGCGACCCTGCTATCACCTGGTATTGCGATGTCTATGATTGTAACCTTATTTTTCTCAACCAGTGTGATGTCTGGTGTATTATGCGCCAGTATTTTATCCGTTTGTATGCGAAAATCCCACAAGATCTTGACCATCTGACCCTCAACGACTTTTTCAGGCTTATGTTCCCACCAGTTTGTTGCTGTTTTAATGTTATAATTTTTGCACAAATTCCAGTGGATCATTTGTGCCACTGAATTGTGCCGCATTTTATAGTCAGTCTGCGCGATTTTTTTACAGCAGCTGAGTATGTGGTCAACAGTTTCATCAGCCTCTTTGCAAAGTCTACATTTGGCATCATCAGAGGATTTTTCGATTTTGGTCTTAATGGCATTTGTGCGGATAGCTTGTTCTTGCGCAGCCAGGATTAGTGACTCTGTTTCTTTCTTTAATGTACCTGCTGTTAACCATAACCAAGTTTTTTCACTGTCCACTTTATCTTTTATTTTTTCCAGAAATTGGCCATGCAATGCTTTGTTCTGCCAACTCTCCATTCTTAATTTTATCACATCTTTTTTGTATTCTTGTTTCGTCTGTTGGGCCTTCAATAGATTTTTGTTCTTTACTTCGATTAATAGATGTTCTTGACTTTCTTTTAAATAATCAGCCAATGCATGTTTTTCTTCTTCAACTATTTGCTTCACTTGTAATAATCCTCTGCCACCTGATTTCCGGGGTAGGTATAGTCTATCAATATCACCACGTGGATGTAAACTGTAGTGCATTGTCATTAGTTTCCTGGTTTTTTGGTCTAAAATGTCCAAATCAGCTTGTGTCCAGTTAACTATACCAGCTGTGTATCTTATAACTGGTATTGCCCAGGTGTTTATGGCCTTGATTGTATTTCCACCATTCAATTTAGATTTCAAAATTTTCCTAACTCTGTTGGTGTACTCTCCCCTGACAATAGTTTTTACTTCTCCATGCTTGATGTTATCCAACTGCAGAATGCCTAAGTATTTGTAGGCTTCATTTTCGTTGCATTTAATTAGTTGGCCATTGGGCATTTCAATTCCCTCACATATAGTGATTTTGCCCCTTTTTATGGATACAGTGGCGCATTTTTCCATGCCAAACTGCATTGAAATATCATTGCTGAATACTCGGACTGTGTTTGTCAATGATTGGATTTCTATTTCTGACTTTCCATAGAGTTTCAAATCATCCATATATAATAAATGCGAATTTTTTTTGGCTTCTTTGGCTGTTTGGTAGCCTAATTTCATTTTTTTTAAGATTACTGATAGTGGGATCATCGTGATGATGAAGAGAAGAGGTGAAAGTGAATCACCCTGGAAAATTCCTCGCTTGATATTAACCATTCCGTAGTTCTCATTCCCTACTGCCAACTCGGTTCTCCATTGTTTCATCGCCTTTTCAGTAAAGGATGTAATATTTTTGCTAATGCCAGTTGTTTCTAAGCATTTTGTGATCCAACTATGTGGCAATGAGTCAAAAGCCTTTTTGTAATCAATCCAGACCATATTCAAGTTCGTTTTTCTGTTCTTACAATTTTCTAATATCATTTTATCAATTAGGAGCTGATCTTTTGTGCCCCCGCTCCTTCTTTTGTTGCCTTTCTGCTCTACTGGCAAGATGTTGTTTGTTTCCAAATAATCCATAATGTTATCTGCAATAATGCCTGTGAGTAATTTGAAGGTTGTTGGCAAGCATGTTATTGGTCTGTAGTTTTCAGGTATTGTTCCTTTAGTTGCATCTTTCTGAATCAAGTATGTTTTTCCAGTTGTCAACCATTCATCAATTTGGCCATTTTGTAAAATCTCATTCAGTTGCCTGGCCAATATTGCATGTAAACTGGTCAGATATTTGAGCCAGAAACCATGTAATTGGTCCTTTCCAGGTGATGTCTAATTCTTTACTTTTTTTACTCGATTTTTGACCATCTCAGTTGTTATTTCTAATACTTGCATTTGTTTGTTGCCAATGCTTTTCTCAAAGTCATGTATCCATTTTGCTTCCTTATTGTAGTCCTTTGCATTTTCCCACAATTCATTCCAGATTCCAACTGTGGCCTGCTTTTCTGGTTTTTGACTTTTGGTGTTATCATTCACATTAAGACTTTGATAAAAACACCATTGGTCTGATCAAAATTGCTGATTTTGTTTGTATTGGGTGATTCATGCCTCATATCTTTCAATTTTCCTAGCTGTTGCTGTTATCTGCTGTTTTACAATCTCTACAGCTTCATTGATGTTTCTTGTATCCAATCTATACCTTCTGATTAGCTGATCTATAATTTTGTTGTTTCTAAGTCGTTGCTCACGCATGTTCTTCAAATTGCTAGCATCTGCCCTTAATTTTTTGACTTTTTGTTCCAATCGGATTTTCCACTTTGGCTTTGATGCTTTTTCTGTTGTGTAACTAGGTGCTTTGATTTTAATGCCTAGTTTGTTAGTGACTATTGCGGCTACACTGTACATTAACTGGTTCGTTTCCAAGATGGATCCTGATTCAATTGTTGAAAGCACTGCATTAACCATTTTCATGATAGGGGCCAAAATTTTCTTAGGCACAGTTTTTAATGATGGTAAACGTTGCCGTTCTTTATTAAGCAGAAAATGCTCCATGATCTTGTCCTTCAATTCTTTTTGTTTCTGAGTTAGTTCATCAGTTGGTTCAGTGATAACTGGTTCTGGTGATAGTGTTGTTATTTCCTCCCCGACAGCTTCTTCTGGGAGTTCTACTACAATGCCTTTAGGTGTGTCTTGAGTATCAGTTATTTCTGTTTGTGATGTTGTTTTCTCAGTTTTGCAATTTGCTTATTATTATTATTATTATTATTATTATTATTATTATTATTATTATTATTATTATTATTATTATTATTATTATTATTATTATTATTATTATTAATAATAATAATAATAATAATAATAATAATAATAATAATAATAATTAGTAATTAGTAATTAGTAATTAGTAATTAGTAATTATTAGTAATTATTAGTAATTATTATTATTAATTGAATTTATAGACCGCCCCCTCTCCCCGAAGGGACTCGGGGCGGTGTACAGACAGAGCTAAAAAACCATATACACAATAAAAAATATATTAGATACCCCTTAAAAACGAATTAAATATAGAGTCTGCACAATAATAATAAAAATTAAAAACAGCTTAAAAGTCTACCCCATAAAATTTAAAATACCGGCCAGGAGGATTGGAGATTGAAATTACGATTGGGCCAGGCCAGCTAATTGGAACAGGTGGGTCTTGAGTTTCTTGCGGAAGGAGCGGAGATCGGTGGTAGTTCTAATGTTGGGGGGGAGGTCATTCCAGAGGGTCGGGCCCATCACAGAGAAGGCCCTACTCCTGGGCGCCGCCCGCTAGCATTGCTTAGTGGACGGCACCCGGAGGAGTCCCTCTCTGTGAGAACGAATTGGTCACAGGGATGTGTGGGGTAGGATGTGATCCCGCAGATAGCTAGGCCCTGTGCCATGGAGCGCTTTAAAGGTGATAGTCAACACCTTGAAACGCACCCGAAAAGCCACAGGTAGCCAGTGCAGCTCGCACTGCATGTAAATTCATTGGAGAATTCAATTAGGCTATGAATGGTTAGTGGATCAAGAAGAAGGGGCAAGCACCGAGACAGCCTTGGTCGCGTTGGTTGATGATCTCTGGAGGGCCAGAGATAGGGGTTGCTCCTCTATCCTGGTCCTATTAGACCTCTCGGCGGCTTTTGATACCATCGACCATGGTATCCTATTGCGCCGGTTGGAGGGGATGGGAGTCGGAGGCACCGTTTTGCGGTGGTTCGGCTCCTACCTCTCCGACCGGAAGCAATGTGTGTTGACAGGGGGGCAGAGATCGTCCCTGAGGCCACTCACTTGTGGGGTGCCACAGGGGTCGGTTCTCTCGCCTCTCCTGTTCAACGCATATGTGAAGCCGCTGGGTGAGATCATCCGTGGTTTTGGGGTTGAGTACCATCTTTACGCTGATGATACTCAGCTGTATATTTCAACCCCAAACCACCCCAACGAGGCTGTCGAAGTGATGTCCCGGTGTTTGGAAGCCGTCGGGGTCTGGATGGGGGACAACAGACTCAAACTCAACCCCTCCAAGACCGAGTGGCTGTGGTTACCGGCACCTCGGTTCAGCCAGCTGACTCCATCGCTGGCCATAGGGGGCGAACAATTGTCCCCTGTGGAGCGGGCGCGCAATTTGGGCGTCCTCCTTGATGCCCGGCTGTCAATGGAGGACCATGTGGCAGCCGTGGCAAGGGGGGCGTTCCACCAGGTTCGCCTGGTGCGCCAATTGCGCCCCCTACTGGACCGGAGTGCCCTGCGCACGGTCACTCATGCGCTGGTGACGTCTCGCCTGGACTACTGCAATGCCCTCTACATGGGGCTTCCCTTGGGACGCATCCGGAGACTGCAGCTAGTTCAGAACGCAGCCGCGCGGGTTATTATGGGAAGTACACGTTACTCCCACGTAACACCTCTCCTGCGCGAGCTGCACTGGCTACCTGTGGCCTTTCGGGTGCGTTTCAAGGTATTGATCACCATCTTTAAAGCGCTCCATGGCAGAGGACCTAGTTACCTGCAGGATCGCATCCTACCACACACGTCCCTGCGACCTATCCGCTCACACAGAGAGGGGCTCCTCCTGGTGCCGTCTGCTAGTCAATGCCAGCGGGCGACACCTAGGAGTAGATCCTTCTCTGTGATGGGCCCAACCCTCTGGAATGACCTCCCCCCAGACATTCGAACTACCACCGACCTCCGTTCCTTCCGGCAAAAGTTAAAGACTCACCTGTTTCAATCAGCTGGCCTGGCACTTTCTTAGTTTTTACCTCCCAGGGATTTATTTTATTTTAGGGTTTGGGGTTTTAATTGTGATGTTTTAAGATTAGAATTATTTATTTCTTAGTACAGCCTATTTCCCCCTCCAAATGTATCTTAAATGTAGTTTAAATGTATTTAATTATTATGAATGATTTTATTATATTGACTGTACACCGCCCCGAGTCCCTTTTTGGGAGAGGGGCGGTCTAAAAATCTAAGAAATAAATAAATAAAATAAAAATAAAGAACATGTTGGTTTGATACGATCAAAACTGATACAAAGATGAACATCAAACAACTGAAAGAAACTGTGATGGTAGCATGGAGAACATTTGTCTATAATGTCGCCAAGAGTAAGACATGACTGAATGATTAAAACTAACTATCCATACAAAATCCATACCTATAAGTAATTTACTTACTAGTAGCAAGTATAATCAAGTTTTCATTCTAATTGAAGCAATGCATTTATCTTTCCAAAGATGATATATTAGTCTCTTAGCTATAATACAGGCAGGACAATCAATTTATGTTGTCCAGTTGTAAAATTCCATAAACTAAGTATATAATTGGAAAGAATATTTTATTCTCTTGAATATTCTTCAAATTTTAGCTCTTGTCATAGTCACATTTAAATAGCCCACTACTTTCTTTCAAAACTTTACAAGTACATAGGATATTTTAAAAATATGTATTTAAAAAAGTGTCCTTATTACATTTCCAATAAAATGCTATCCTAGACAATCCTTTTCCATACAAAAGTAATGCAGTCCAATAAATTTGTACATTTTTTTGTAGTATGTCATTAATAGTCCATTTATGCACTAGGTATGGAAGTTAAAACACTCACCCATTTTCTAACCAATATAGGAATCTCTAAATTCATTGTTCCATTTATCTATTAACGTATGCATATCAAATTGATTTATTGATAAAAATTATCAATGGGAACTAAAAATAGGTTACATGCTTATAATCTTTCATATAAATATTTTGCTGATACACACATTTTTCACAGAGACATTTAGGGAATAGTACATAATTTGGCTGAATATAAACTGGTTTTATTTGCAGATGATATTCTTCTGTTTACTTATAAATCTCACTCTATTATTACAGTGTTAATACAAATTATAGTTTTAGAAGACTAGTAGGATATTTTATTAACTGATCCAAATCAAAGTTGATGCTAAAAGGCGAAATTCTGATTCTTATCCATTTCAATCCATTCTGTATTTGTATCTAATCTACTAAACATTTTGGTATGTGTATACTAAAACGTTGAAGTTAGTCAGAAATATGTGATATAAATAAAATATATAAAGAAATTTCTTCAGATATGGATGGATGGGAGTTATTAAATCTTAGCCTTTGGGGCAAAGTGAAAGTTCTAAAAATGAATAGTATTCCCAGATTAATTAACATTACAAGAGAATTCATGTTCATAGAATATATTTTTTCAGAAAATAAATCCTTTGTTTAGAATTTGTTATGGAGTTATTTGATTCCAAGAACATCAGGTAGCAGTGTGCTGCTACTGAATCAAACGTCACAGACAGTCTAAGAATTGGGTGTGTCTCTTTTTTTCCTGTACACAAAGTCGCAGATTAGACATCTGCATATATTTCGGACTCTAGTGCTCTCTTTTGCTCGCATCCCAGCTGGGTTTTCTAAGTGCCTGCTTTTGAAAATAGGCACTTATGCACAGCATGACAGCTGGCCAACAAGGAGTTTAATAATCCAAATTGGTCTAATGTTTGTCAAGATTGTATGCTTTGAATATTTGACAAAATCCTCTTTCCACACCAGACTGCCTTCTGCAAATCCTGCAAAACTAAAAACATATCTACTGGATACCAAGCAGTTAATGAATAACTCATTTCCGTTAAACACCACTTTCTGAACAATATTTTGTCCATCTTTTAGCTTTCTTGTAATCCCAAAGTCAATTTTATAAGTGCACCTACTCCAGATTCTTCAGGGTCCTGTTCTTGAAAAAGAGCCACTCTGTAGGGGATTTATTTATATTTATGCATTGTTCAAATATATTGCACATGATACTTAAAGCACCATTATATTCATCCTGTTATTGTTTTATCATGGAACTCAAGTCACAAATAAAGTGCCCATATGCCTTCTTGCCATGTGCCCCCATGTTATGGGCTATCTAAGGAGATCCATGTGGGTAGAACAAGGTAAAGTCATATTCACAGGGACCGTATCAGTAAAGTAAACAACAAAGTAGCTTCTGTATCTGCCTTTCTCTCTTTTGCATACATACACAAATGCTCACTCATGCAAAAACATAGGCACCTGCACAGCCCATGCTGTGTAATTGTTTCAAGCCACATTCTAAAAGGAACAACACTGTTGTGCCCAGACTGTATGTAGGAACTAGAATGTGAAGGGTTATTTAAAGTAGTCAGCCATCAATTCTGCTAACAGTCCTTGAAAATGAGAAACATCAAAAACACAATCATGTCACTGACATGTGTGGCAGCATGAATTTCTAATCCCTCCTGCATTTTTGCAAATTTGGGAAGATGTCAACTGAATTCTTACAGATGATTTAATTGTGCTTTATAATATATTATATAATTATGTCTTGTCATTCATAGGTTTATTAACACTTTTTCATTTTTATCAAACACTGTGACCATGAACAAACATTTCCAGAAAGCATGAATTGTTTTGTCACATGTCATTTTTTTCATATGATATTTTGTGTGTGTGTGTGTGTGTGTGTGTGTGTGTGTGTGTGTGGTGGGGGAAGTGTCCTTCAACAATGAGCTAGCTTTTTATATTCTACATCTGCAACATCTTTCAAGCATTGTTAAATTTAAATTTATATTGAAGTATGAGAGAGAGAAAAATCAGGAGTGAGTCAATGAACACAATAATTAGAGGATAGTTTATTACTGACTGATCACTGGAAATATGCTTCTGTAGAATTAATTCTAAAATTAAGGAAGAATATAGGAAATCATATTGCTGATGGATTTTAGAATGTAATTTATTAATGTTTATGATTGCTAATAGTACCACTCCATGTCTGTCTGTCTGTCTGTCTGTCTGTCTGTCTGTCTATCTTTCTGTCTCTCCCCCCCCCCCCTCATCTTTCTGTAATGGAAAATCCATTGTGAAGTAATGCTAATTGAATTCAGTAGAACATATTAACAGGCAAGTGGATATAAGTCTGGAGTTTATTAACATAAACTATGTTATTATGTTGAAACCTATTTCAAACTATGAAATATCTAGCAACTTAATATCAATTTTTTTAAAAAAACAAAGAAAATGATCTGCCAGTGTTAGAATTATACAAGTCTACTTTTGATGACTCCTGCGATATTCCAGCTTCAAATTCCACAATTTTATTTATATTATCAGGATTGTTAGTGGACACAGAGAGAGATAGAGACAGAGATGTGGGTAATAGAATAGTTCATTCATTTAGCAATTCAATTGAAATAAAATCATATTTTATGAAGAGTATGAGACAAGGAGGAATTTCCTGACAGAACAATTAACCAGTGGGACGACTTTCCTCCAGAAGTTGTGAGTGCTCCAACAATGGAGGTTTTTATGAAGAGATTAGACAACCATTTGTCTGAAATGGTATAGGGCTTCCGGCTTGAGCAGAAGGTTAGACTTGAAGACTACAAGATCCTTCCAACTCTATTATTCTGTTAAAGCACACATTGTTTTTTAAGTTCTCTGCCATATTTATAAAGATTTTTGTGAATGAATTGCCCAGATAAAGAAGTATTTTGTAATGTTTTCTCATGTGAGAACCAAGGAGAATGAATTCTTGGAGAAAGGGCATGACATTCCACACCCTCCTTGGCTATATCATAGTTAAATGAGTATAAATTCACATTGCAAACAGATCTGCAAACACATTCTCATCAGTCTGAATGATTTTTACTAGGAATCATGGGCATCTACAGGGGACAAGTGATGTGACATAAATTGTGATATTATCTCACAAATTACACTCTACATGTCATTTATGTTATGATATGATTGATACAAGTGATATAATGTGAGTACAATGTCTTATTTGCCAGGAAAAAATGGAAATTGAATTTCCCAACACAAAATTCTCTCCCTGCCCCACCTTACTTCTGCTTCTTCCCCCCTCCACCCATCTCTCCCTGCCAGATTTTTATGGCTCTGTCTTCATATACTTTCTCTAATATATTATTCTCTAAATATGTTTGGACTACAGTTCCCAGGATTCCCAATAGGATGATGCATAAGATGGGAAAGATGATGAATCTGAACTGAATTCTATCAGCACATAAGGATAATGAGAAGAAAGGCAGATTTAAATATATAATTTAAAATTAAAAAGTCCTATGCATTGTAAGTTCTATATAAACTTTCTGTTGAGTGCATTAAATTGGAGGCTGTATTTGCCATCATAGCTATACTACCTAGTTTTCTGTCCATTAAGATTCTTAATACATTAAGAAAATTTTCTGATAAAAAGGGTTGTATTAAATTTCTACCAGTTATTACAATTAAGAAGGCTGATAATCATACTCAGGCAAGTTAAACTTCTCTTAGATGCACATGTAGAATTTTATTTAAATTAAAAAGGTGATTTATTTATTTATTTGTCAAACATGTACAAGACGACAAGTATAGGTATGAACATAAACATGAACAAAGGAAGTGTATACCACATGTTTCGGAGTATAAGACGCACCAAGATTTTGAAGAGGTAAATTTAAAAAAAAGTTTTTGCACTCGGCAGACTCCCAAAAATGGCCCATTTTTTGCAAAAACAGGTCCAAGGGCATGAATAGCCTTTAGGAGGCTTGTAGAGTGCTCCTGGGGGTTGGTGGGGGGAATTGAGTAAAAAACAGTCTGTTTTTCACTCATTTCTGACTTCCCAAGCCCTTAGGAGCACTCTGAAAGCCTCCTAAAGGCTATGCATGGAAATTTTAGTGAAGGGGCAAGGTTTCTGGAGGCAAAAAAAAAAAAAATGCTGTATTCAGTGTATAAGATGCACCCAGATTTTCAGCTTCTTATTTGAGGGGAAAATGTGCATCTTATACTCTGAAAAATATGGTATATATAATTGGGGACAGTAAGACAGGGATAGTAGGCACGTCGGTATGCTTATGCAGGCCCCTTTATGAACCCCTTAAGAATCGGGTTAAGTCCATGGAAGATAGTTTGAGATTGAAGCTGTGAGAGTTTGAGGCTGTAACAATGGAAACGGGTATAGCATTCCAGGGATTGACCATTCTGTTCCTGAAGTTGTATTTTCTGCAATTGAATTTGAAGCGGTTTACCTTGAGTTTGCATCGATTGTTTGCCTGTGTATTATTGTGGCTGGAGCTGAAGAAATCGTTGACAGGCAAGACATTATAGCAGATAATTTTGTATAGTATGCTTAGATCGAACTGCAGGCAGCACAATTCCAGATTGACCAAGCCCAAATTTTCAAGCCTGGTGGCAAAGAGAATTCTAATGTGAGTAGAGGAGTGGAGTACACTTCTCGTGAAATACCTCTGAAAGCGCTCAATCATATTAATGTCTGATATACAGTGTGGGTTCCAAGTTGATGAGCTGTATTCGAGAATTGGTCTGGCAAAAGTTTTGTATGCCCTAGGTAGCAATACAGTGTTACCGAAAAAGAAGCTTAGCAAAATTAGGTTAACAACTCTTAATGCCTTTTTGGCAATGCTGTTACAGTGAGCTCTGGGGTTAGATAGTTTGAGATGAATACGCCTAGGTCCTTAATTCTTAGTTAGAGTGTGATAGACTTAAACTTAGAGTTTATTTTCTTATTGTCACTTCTTGGTTCTCAGTTTTCTTAAGAAAAAAAAAGTAAGTTCAAAGGTCTCATCTCATCAGCACAGCTAATATTTTTCTATTGATTTTCAAATCAAAAGGACTTTAGTTGTTTTAAAAGATAAACAGATAAAATCTAATGTCAGATTATGGTAAAATATATTTAGCACAAGGAGAGGAATATTAAAAGTTCTTGAATGTTTTCTCTATTCCAATTGTTATTGTGCAAAGATCTGTTCCACTTCATTTCTGTAATTCCCTCCTCCCAAAAAATCTATTAATGCTAAAATGCAAATCAACAAGCTGTTTCAGACTGACAAGAATATATATTCAGTCATGGCATTCCTCTTGGCTAGGACATTAAGGTTAAGCTATACATAACTGTCATATTGGACATTTATGCATGTGAAATTTGTTCTTTACATTATCGCATTGTAAAAGATATTTATAGATAAGGTTGTTTGCAGGAGAGGTCAAAAAAGCCAAGAAGGAAACTCTGGGAATAAGATTGTGTTTGCATTTTAAACTTTTTTACATCCTCCTGTGGCTGTTCCTGTTTCCAACACTAATATTCTTAATGTAGGAAGGAAGCCATAAGCATCAGGAGAAAGTAGAATGTTCTACATTGTGTCTTTCTCTCCCCGCATATGTCTAATTTCTAGAAGATTTTTTTTTATTCCTTGGGTGGGTGGATTGCAATACAAAGCTCTGTACAAGCCATCCAGCACAGAGGCTTCTTGGGAATGGTGTGAATTGCATAATTTGTGTCATTTGCATGATGATGCCATGATGCCCATGCTGTCATTTGCCTCCTTTGATTACAAATTAGAAACAAATTCCTGCTCACACAATATTCAAGTAGAAGATTATAAATACATAGGTTAGAGGTATGTAGCTCTAGTATTGCTTTCTGTTTAGTCATAGTGGACTCCCCACATTAGCAGAGAATTGACTAGACAATTTTCTACAATTTAAATGTCATCCGAGTAGAAAATATTTTATAAACTCTATCATCATCATCATCATCTGATCATAATCATCAAAGTTCAGTAGTTAAACATTTTGACAGAAACTAGGGACACTATGGTATCTAACATCAGCTATAGAAGTTAAGTAGAGATTTTGTGCCCGTTATTCTTTCAGCCTATTCTATCCCACATGATTGTTGTGGAGACAAATTGAAGGAAGGCATGTATGTAAACCACCCAGAACCCCTTTAGGAAAGGCAGGATATAAATAATTTGTACCTTGGACCCAAATACTCAAAGATCATCATCATTATCATACTCTGTTATATAACCACCACCACCTCCTCCTCCTCCTCCTTCTCCTTCTCCTTCTTCCTCTCCTCCTTCCAATGCCACTTCAGGTGTTGAGGGAAATACAAGGTTCTGGTTCTTACACTTCTGGCCGCCTCAACTATAGTTATTTGATGCTGTTGCAGTGTATTTTCTCGAACTCCTACAACGTGTCCAAGTTGCGAGAGGTGGTAACAGGACAAAGTAAGGAATTGCTAGGATTAGGTGAAATATGACATGGCCTTGTGCCATCACACTCCTACAGCAGCCCTGAAAGCATCCTAGACCATCCTGTAATGACCTGGCACCAGAGGGTCTGCTGAAGCAATCCGGCAATGGATAATATATTGCTACAGAAATGAGCAATAATGGACTGATCTATTCTATGCTGCTATGAAATTATTAAGGCAGAGTCTAAATATGCAGTTCTCTATATTAATTTGCAGATCTGAAGATTGCATAACCCTGGAAAGTATATGACCTGCATCATATAGAGGTGACCTGTATGCATGTACATACGACACCTCAATCTCCTGGAGAAATTGACCTAACTGGACCTGGCTTGATAAAAACCTGATGGAATTTCATTATCTTCTCCATTTTGTTGTGTCTCTTTATTTCAGAAATATCAGGAATCTCTTTTCCATTTATTTTTGAGATGTTAAAGGTAACTCAAGGGAAATCCAAAAGCTATGAATACAAATTGTTCGGAAAATGAGAGGAAATCCGAATCAACCTTGAAGACATGCTTGTTAAAAACAATCCTCTGCACTCAGCATTCTGATTTTTTACAATTTCTATTTTATGAGATCGGTCAATGATATACATAGAAAGATTCAGGACAAATTTTTAAAAAATGACCCAGAAGATGGGTTTCCATTCATTTTATTTCTTTAAGCAGTTATATCTTTTTCAAGCCTTGAACAGTCTGGCTTCCTGAAGAAACTGCAAAAAGCTGTTACCTTCTAATGGCAATTGTTTTTCCTCAAACTGCCTATTCCCCATCCCACCATCACCACAAGTAAGTAGATCAGAAGTAGAAAATATCTAAAGGGAAAGGATGTCAAAAGATTGTACTCAACTCTTCTTGTATCAGGCAGAAGGTTGGACTTAATGACCTCTGGTATCCCATCTAGTTCTGAGAATCTATGAATTTGCATTAGATTCCCAGCAATTTATAAACTGCAAATATCTGCCAATTGAATATGAAGAGAGGACTATACTAGATACACACATATATATTCATTCTGCATAATCTACTGGACAAAACAGAAGTATTTCTAAATTATAGACTATTGTGAGATCACAGAAGATACTATTTAAAAAAATCAGGTTTACAAAGAATAATATTGCCCCCTTCTGGCTGTATTCTCCTCTCAGATTGATAGCATAGGAAAAATCATTAAAACAATTATTGCACTCTATTTTATTATATTAGACTAGAATATAAAAGTTGTTGTAAACAGAATAATATAGCATAGTCTGCATTTCTGTTTATAGAAAGCAAATGAAAAAAATCACATGAAGGGAAGTGATAAATTGAAATTGATTGATATATTACTTTCAAAAATTTCTATATTACTCATGTAGTAAGTGAAAGACAAATAAATCATATTGAAGAACATTTTAAAGGAAATAATATTGGCATGATCTAAGGAGGATTTTTTCCCCTTCAAAACAATTAGTATTTCCTCATAAAACAGAGCTGGAGAACACTCCACATATTTCTACAAAGCAAAGCAAAATTCAAGTACAAATACTCAATTTAATGAATTATTTAAATCCTATAATATAGGGATATACCTTGAAAATACTCACATTATTTAATAAAAGTTGACCCTGGTGCCTTTTTACAAAGTTTTCAAGACAAAGTTTAAGATGAATTTTTGTAGCAGACAGCAGGTAAATCAACAGACGGGAAGGGACACTATAACAGGTGCTATCTCTCTTCAGAACATATCACCAACCAGTAAAGGAAAATATTTGTAGCTCAGGCTTGAAATGGGAAATCCTTGGGGCTCTTTGAGCTTGGCTGTTTTTTTGCAGACATTTTATTGGCCAAAACTAGGTTAACTTCAGTGGTGGGATTCAAATGGTTTTACTACCGGTTCTGTGGGTGTGGCTCAATGGGCATGGCATAGCTTGGTGGGAGTGGCTTGGTAGGCATGGCAGGGGAAGGTTACTGCAAAATCCTCATTTCCTACCGATCAGCTGTGACTCAGGAGGCAGAGAATAGATGGGGTGGGGCGAGTCAAAGGTGGTGTTCACTGGTTCTCAAAGCTACTCAAAATTTCTGCTACCAGTTCTCCAGAACTGGTCAGAACCTGCTGAATATCACGTCTAGTTAACTTCATGAATGCTAGGATATTTCATTACCCAAAACTAGTCAATTTCATTAGATTAGGGCTAAAACTGCTGATGTTACCTACAGTAGTTTGGGTAATGAAACATCTGCAAGAAAACAACTAAGTTCAAAGAGCACCAAGTACCCATCGTATCACTAAGCCTTTGCTTGTGAATTCAAATTCTTTGGCAAGAACTCCCATTACCAAGACGGAGGCAACCACCTCAAGCAACAAAATTAGTCCTCTGAACCCAAGCCCAGCTGTTTTCATAGGATGAAAGAAAGAACCATGTGGCATACTAACTATATCAATTCTCTCCACTTACCTCTTATCCTTGTGTGGGATGGAAGATTGCATTATCAAGTAAAGTTCAATTGAAAATGTAATCAGCTTCTGTATGTGACAGAGACAAAGGAAGACAGCATCGACCCGATGTGTTTAGTAAGGTTATCCTCAGGGAATAGGCAGTTACAGGTAGTCCCTGTTTGCTGACTGCCTCTTTTAGCAACCATTTGAGTTATGACAGTGATAAAAAAGTAAGCTTATGTTTATGACTTTCGCAGGTCTGTAAAGCAAAGGAAAGCTGAAGTAAGATCATAAGCCCAGGTGCAGATTCACTTAGCAACTGCTTTGCTTAATATCTGAGTTGCTGATTCCTATGCTTATCACTAAACAAGGACAAATTGTACAAGTTTATTCCTCTAATCATGGAGCCATAAGAATCAACAAAAACGGAGGAAAGCTAATATCGCGATGGCACGACGTGCGATCTTGGTGCTCCAAGATCGCAGTCAAATTTCTGCCACTGGATGGTCCATTTGGACCTAAACCATCCCACAGAGACGGTGATTGAGAAGGGCACCTCCTGCTGATGTCAGGGACACTGCAAAGTCCCTGAAAGATCCAGGAATAGCCCTTTTTTTCCGGCGACAGAAACACAGCTAATGAAACTGCTGAAATTGGGAGTGCTCCAGAACGGGAAGAAAGTGGAAAGAGAAAGTGAGTTGAATTGGTGAGAAATTTTTATTATTAGAGGAAGAGACTACCCAAGAAAAAAAATTAAGTTAAGTTAAGATTGAAGACAGAAGATTGTAGGCAGTGAGATTGATCTGCATTGAACTTAGTGTGTTATCCAGTTTCTATTTTTTTTTCATGGAAGGAACTTTGCAGGGACTCCCTATGTTTAAACTGAATGGGTTAATTCTTTCTTCTTCTTTTTTCACTTTTGCTTATACCCATGGATTAAAATTCACCTTTTTTATATAATGCTTGATTTGATTGATTGGATTGTTTTTGATCTCCACTTAAGGTTTTTTTTTTCTTAAGCTTGGAATATAAAGAAGATAATAAGAAGGATTATAAAGAGGGCTGTAACAACAGGAAGAAAAGCAGTTACACTGCCACTTAGAAGCTGGAGGCTGGATACATTTTTTTTCTTCTTTCTCTTTGATCACTTGAGATTCAAGGTTCTTTCAGTTTGTTTACTGACAGTGATAGTAGGAAGAGCCCTATAGTGTCAGTGTCTTCAAAATTGAAAGAATGGATCAGCAGGAAAAAGTAAGTGTAACATTGCAAATGCTTATGTTTGAAATTCAAAATCTATTAGTTGTAACGGAGGGAATTGAAAAGAGATTGGAGAATATGGAATACAAAACAGAAAAATCTGATGGAGAAACTGAGGATGTTTACCAAATGAAGAAAGTGGAGGACAGAGTTCAAAAGATGAAAGAAAAAAATGAACAAAGAGATAAGAAATCTGTGGATACTGACAAAGTGAGTGTGGTTGGTAATGGCAAGAGCGGAATATGGAAAGGGGAGATAGATGGATTGGAACTCTACCTCAGACATCAAATCACAGAAGAAGAAAAGAGAGAAAAATTGACGGAGATAAGGAGAGAAATCTTGACAGAAGCACTAGTTATAACCAAAGATAAGCTGATGGAAAGAACAGATGTTGGGTTTCAAGATTTTATGAGATACGAAAGGAATAACATGTTGCCAAGAGAAGTTTATACAAGATTTATTAAGAAAGTAACTAGAACATTAATGCTACAAATGGCAAGAGATATAAGACCGTACTATTACTGGAAAGATATAGGTTGATGCAATGAAAATGTATAATAAAAATTAAACTAAATTTAGTTTACTAGTAGTATGTATAAAATGAAGTGACAATAACTATAGTTAAATAATGATTAATAATTATAACAATACATGTAGATAGTTTGATAATATGAAATTTTATATAAACAACACATGGAGGTTATGAGAGGAAGTTTAAAAGTTTTATCTAGAATTTGTTATAAAGCTGTATTGTGATGGATGATTTTAGGATGATTTAATGGAATGTTATCATATAATCCTATCCTAGATTTTGAATATTATATATAAAATGATGTACAAACAATTATAGTCAAATTAAGGTTGAGATATAATAATTGTGTTATACATGAATATAGGTGAATTTAAAATATGCAGTTTTATATGAAAAGCAGGTGGTGACTATGGAAGAGTTTCATGGAAATACTGTAACCAACTGACACACTTTCTACAATTTGTAATGGAAGATGGGTTTTTTTATGTTTGTTTGTCCTTGTTCAAAAACAAATAAAAATTGTTTAAAAAAAATAATCATCAAAAAACAATAACAGGGAAAAGAGAATAATATGCAATTAGTAAATAAACCATAATATACGGATTATACAGGTTGGAGATGAAATTGCAATTATACTGAAAGTGATTGAAAAATAATTATGCAGCAAACAAATTTAATACTGTTCAAGAAATTAACTAACAAGCTTCAGCATTTCAGTCCTGTTAATGATATTTATGATGCCATAGGACAAGCAGAACGTGGGACTCTTACTTTTTTTTTGCAGCAAATATGAAATTAGTTGTTTGCTAAAAGCCTTAGGACAAATGGCTATGTCTTAATGTTATCAAGCATTCCCTGACGGTTCTTGCTGTGGAACTCATAGCTGTTTTTACACCTGGAAGAATGTGATAAGTGCAATTTATTCTTTTAATTATCATTCATTGTCATTCTACAACTAAGGCTTAAAAATACTTGCCACCATGTTCTCCCACAAAATTAGAATGCTATGCTTTCTTAGTAGTCCAGGTGATGAAACATGTCACAAGGTATTTTCTATAAATTATGTTGGGTCATTTGGGATCTGAGAAAACCCATGGCTTAGATTATGTTTCTCTAAGACCACCATTCTAAACGCAGTTCTAGGAATTTATACTCCATTGAAATTTTAATACACTTGGGATCAAAGTCTATCCTGCTTTTTTCCACTGGCAGTGCTACAGTGTGAATCATTCTTTAAAGCAAAGGATTACATTCGACTATCTATTTCAACACAGCTCATATTACCATAAGAAACAAAATTGTATCTATGGGGCAGAAGGAGCAGAGTTTTACAGTACTTTGAAGCAAAATCTCTTGGTAATGGGATAGTGAGACAAGGCATTAAGACAGAAGCATTGAAGAACAAACTTTAGCAATGCTCAGAAAAAATGATAGTTTGGGGAGAAAATTTGATACATTTGAAAAACAGATATCATACCATATTGTATGCTACAATAGCAAAAAAAAATATAAGAGATAACTTGTAGCATCTTCGAGCCTTCGGACAAATAGACTTATTGGTCCTATGTTAGCCTAATAAATCAGTCACCAAATTGCTCTACAGCAGGGGTATCAAACTCACATCTTCACAGCAGCACCAGGTGACATATCACAACTTTTCCCCTTTTGCTAAACCAGGCATGGACATGGCCAGCATATGATGCATCCGGCCTGCAGGCCGTGGGTTTGACAGCCGTGCTCTAAGTATCAGTCTCTCAGTCATATAGTTAATGTGAATGACTGATCACTATCTCAAAAAATGCACCTGTAACCCATATTCCTAAATTTTTAACAATGTTCCTCAGTCTACTAAATGTGCAAAGAAATGATGACTGAGATACAAATGTCCAGTCAATAGCACTGAAGTCTGCCCAGAGGTCTTAGGGAATTAGAAAGGCACGTTCAGTTCCTAACAAAGGCCCACAAAAATTCCTAACAAAGGCCCATGCTACTCCTGTTCTGTGGGCAGATCCTAATTAAACCCTGATTAAAAAGGAACAAACAGCTCTGCTTCCTCTATGTTGCCTTGACCTCTACACTAACCACCACCTCAATAATGTTCTCCTAAAAAGGTAGGCTAGAGAAAGGGCAATGGCTGTCAACTTTAGATAGATCCAGAGTGGTGTTCTGAAAGGTAAGGGTGCCTCAAAATCCCTTTCAGGTGGTTGGCCTTCTTCCATGAAAACAAAGTTATTATCATCCATCTCCACATGGATAATAACTTCAGAAAGTAAAACTAGACCTAGCCAACAAATTGCTGGGTAAACCCCACCTCATCAGAAAGAAGACACCATAAGTATTCCAAGATAACCAGGCAAGATTCTGCTCTGCCACTGTCAGACCAATCCACGAGGAACTGAGAGGAGGGATAGGTGAACATGAGTGATTCCTATGAGTACTTTATTCCTACAACCCAATTTAACGTTTAGGCTTAAGCAGAGTCCCTGGATATTGGCAAACTACCTTGTTGGAGTTCAGTCTACAATTCTCATAGTTCTCAGCATTTCCAATACAAATGAAAGTGACTCACTTGGGAAAGTCATTTAAAAATATCTAAGCAAGGCACATTCAACCATCTATTTAAAAGATACAGGCCCTTGTTCTTTTAAAAAAAACTGCTATCTTTTGCTACCCCATAATCCAATTTGCTTTAGAAATCAAAGACTATTTCAACTGACAACATAATTTATTATTTCAAGGGGGGGAAAGAGTACCAGAGAACTATTATCTGAAATGAAAATAAATAGCAATCATTGTGTTTGTTAAACAAATTGAAATATTCATTACTAGTAATCTATATTGCTTTAAAGTGAAATATTCATACTTTTTTTTCTAGACCCTTAGTTTTTTGAGCTGATTGAACTATTTAATACCAAATATCCTTGGAACAAATCTTATCTGTGTGCAAAGAACCCCAAATTATAGAGCGCAAAAGCATTCCTCTTCAACCATAGTTACTTCTAACACAGACAACATTTCCATTTCCACAACAGTTGCATGTTTTTGTATGAAGCAGGCCAAAACATGTTAGGACTTGAGTCCAACATGAAGGTTTAACAAGAAACAATGGACTATAAAGCTTCTGAGAAGTAACTATTCCACATATTATATCCTAAGCACAAAAAAAAGTATTTCCATTGCTAAAACAAGACAATGATGCACAGTATGCAGGAAGGAGTGCTCCAGGGCTTCTGGAACATTCTGGAATCCTCTAGAAAAAGACCATTTCAAGATTGGTAAATTTTGCACATCCCTAGTATTTTTCTAATGTACGTAATTGGCTACAACATGCTGCTTTGGCTCTTTTGTGATTCTTTTTATCATACTGAGTTTTCATGTCATGTTACTCACTGCCTCGAGCTTGTAGGGATTAAGTGAATAAGATGACTAAATAAACAAGTGAAATGAATTTTAAAGAGAGAGCAGCTTCATTCTCTCTGTACATGGGTAAAATAAATAGAAAATCTTAGCTATGGGTATGAGCTTCAACTGAAAAGGTCAGGAGCTCCTCCCTATATTGGACACTCTAAACACATAATATGAGATTGTATTATTTGTAATGTGTAACCCATTTGCCAGAAAAGAGAAGACCTTCTGTGGCTATATATACATACATACATACATACATACATACATACATACATACATACATACATGTCCCTCCCCCCCTCTCTCTCACATACACACAGTATACCCATCCACCAGTGGTGGGTTCCTACCAGCCGAACCGGTAGTGGTATGGTGGCCTGGGTCTCTGGAACCGAAAGCGGCCCAAGCCTGCCATGCCCCCAAACCAGTTCCGTAGTCACCATCTGCCATCTGTTTTTTAGTTCTGTGCATGCGCAGAATAATTTTAATTGAACTGCGCATGCGAGAACAGCATACATCTAGCACACGCACATGCACATGAGCAAACCAGCAGTAAAACTAGGCAGAACCCACCCATGCCATCCACCCATTTATTTCATTCAGAAAAAGGTCTAAACCAAGGGGATCCAACCTTGGCAACTTTAAGACATGTGGACTTCAACACCTAGAATTCATGGGAGTGGCTTGCTGGAGAATTCTGGGAGTTGAAGTCTACAAGTCTTAAAATTGCCCTTCTAGAAAATTTCATTCTAAAAAAAATACCCTTTCTAAAATAAAATTCAGTCAACCCCTGAGCAAGAAGCAGGTTTGTCATCTTTGCAAATTGTCACTTTAATCAGCAGAACTCTCTGAGAAAAGCTTGTTTTTTTAAAAAAACAAAAAAGGATAATTTGCAATAATTTTATTGACAGACTGCAGATACTCAATAAAGAGAAGACTGCCACTATGCTCAGTGTTGGAATACAAAGGGTCCCCCCCCACTCCTTGAGTTTCAGCTGCAAAGGGATTATTGCAATATTTTGACACCATACCCATCGAGAGATAGGAACAGAATGGTACTAACAATATATGGCTCATTGTGCAATGCTTAGCATCTAGAGGGATATTATGGGCAAAATGATCCCATATGATCCAAATTGTGGGGTTTCTTGTAAATCACAAAACTGGCATGGCACTTGAGAAATAATTCATGACAACTTCTTCTATTATTGCTCCCACTAGACCATTTTAGTTTGGGGATAGCATACCTGGACAAGTCCTTTCAGTTCTAGACACCACTGTTCAAGGCTGATATTGACAAAGTGGTAAGTGATAAACAAATGCCTGGAAGGTAAATGATAGGTTAGCAAGCTGAAGAAATTAGGCTCTAAGGAACAAAAGTGAAGTAGGGCCAATTTTTGTAGCTGGTCTTGGAGTGGGTTCAGGGGACATTATACAATGGCTCATCTCTGTTGCTACTACCACCTGCTTTTTTTTGTCCTTGCAAAAAAAGGATCATAACTGATTTTTTGGAAGAAGAAGAGTAGTGGTAGAAAACATAGCAATTTAGTTCCCAGAACTTCTTTAACCCAGGAGTTTTGGTGCTACTATTGGATTCGAAGATGTGTTCCCTTCTATTTCTATAGGCCAAGGTTTCTCAATCTCTGCAACTTGAAGATGAGTGGACTTCAACTTCCAGAATTTCCCAGCCAGCTATGCTGAAGTCCACCCATCCAAGTTCCTAAGGTTGAGAAACTATCAACCCTGAAGCTGGCTTAACTGTGGCCATTTTCTTTTTGTAGCTTTCGTCTGAGAAGATTTCTTTTCACACTGCTTCAGGGCTGACATAGCTAAGGGGCCAAGGAGGGTGTGTGTGCAGAGATAGCTGGAGTATTGTAGTCTAAGTAAAATTCTTTCCTCTAGGAATCAAGGACATTCATGCAGGTGTTTGAGAGCTGGAAACTGAAGTCACCTAGCAACTGCACTACATGATAATTGGACCATGTGACTGGAGACTCTGGGGGAAGTGACAACGTTTTATTTTTAATTGGGTGTAAAACCAGCAGAAACTTAGAGCTGGTTTTCCACCAAGTCAGTGCCAATTTGATATGTCCCAATAAAATGTTCTTTGAGGAATATGCATACCTTGCAGTTTTCATTGAAGGGGATGCATTACTTGTAAGCTTGAAAGAAACACTGCTAGGCTGTACATCATGTTCCTGAACCTACATGCAACCTCAAGACTTGTTCCCAGGAGGAACACAAATAAGCTTTTATAAATCCAAAAGGAGGACAGTCACCCAGAACACAAATGAGACGTGTGATATTTACTATTTGCCCCCCCAAAATGAAGCACCTAGTTTATGTTCTGCACTTGCAAGTCTCAACCTTACCTTTTAACATTCGATTTCTTGATTCGTAACTACTATACATCATGGTCACAATTTTTCATCCATATTTACATTGCCCTTGGTAAAACAGGGAGAGGAGTATCTTGCATCATGCAAGTGACATGGCAAGGAATAAAGAGGAATATGAAGAGTTCCACTCAGTTTGAGTGTTGTAAATCATTCATGTAAGTAGTTGCATGCTTCCATTCATCTGAATACAATATGTATTCTCCATATGGTCATCTTTTCTACCCATCTAGTAATATGTGACTTTCCTGCCAAGGCTTCTAAATGAAACTAATGTCAGTAGCCATGCACTGAAAATGGTCTTGAAGTCACTCTTGATTGCTATAATATTCTGCTGGTAATTTTTAAATAACAGAAGGCTTGGGGTTTTTTTTCCCTGCAACTGTTCGCAAACCAAGCTAAGCTTAGCAGCTTAAAATAAATATGTTCCTTTTCTATTTAATTTCCATGCTTAAATTAACTAGAAGGCACTAGAAACTCAACAGCAGAGTTAATTTTATATTACAGTTCCAGGCCTTGTAAAGGGAAGAGGGGATTTCTTGCTCAAATACAACTTTGGCTGTCCATTGAAACTCTCTTCTGATGTGCCTTCAACATGTAGATCTCAAGGCCTGACTACATTTCTTGAGCTCCTTGAAAGAGCAGCATTCTTTTTGCCTTGCCTCTCATTACTTCTAAATCCAGGATATGTACTTTGCAGTCAGACATTGTTTTTTTCTATGATTAGGAAATATATTGAGCAGCGTTTCAGATCATGTAGAGCAGGGGTGTCCAAACTTGGGAACTTTAAGACTTGTGGACTTCAACTCCCAGAATTCCCCAGCCAGCATGGCTGGCTGGAGAATTCTGGGAGTTGAAGTCCACAAGTCTTAAAGTTCCCAAGTTTGGACACCCCTGATGTAGAGAGACTGTGATTGAGTTTGGGTGACACTGGTTATTAACTAAGCCACATTATTTGACTCTCAGAGACCAAACTATCAGTCATGCTTTTAACATCACTATTCCTGGCTTCATGTATCACACAAAGTCAGAGCCAAACAAGTTACAGTAATGCTTGGGAACATGTGTACATTGCTGTATTTCTGCATATTTTCCTTTTGTATGTGGTACTGGATATTCTCCTGTTGAGGATGGGATCAGAGAGAACTTAATTTTCTTTTCAAATAAACATACAAATGGCAGCTGATATATGTAGCAGTTTTATAAGCATCACCTATAATCAGTACCACATTCTTTTTAGACTATAATTAACATTAATGATTTTTCTATTTTATAGGCCATGCTAACTCCATATCACATATTCTCATTTGAAATTCCTTTTTTTCAACCAAGTCTTTTGTATCAGCCAAAGGCTATGGTTTAAAAAAAGCCATCTGATGATATCATCTTAGTAGGTTTGGGGTTGGCATTTTCAGCCTGCTTGTGGAATTTAGTCTTAACCTGAGTAAAGACTTCATATAGACATTTTCAACTTTATTTTCACATAGAAAGAGACTGAATATTGCTATTTTGCAACCAGATTTTGATTCTGGAGGGACTTTAGGTTGCAAGATGACTTGCATGACTTGCTTTCTGTAGGAACAAATATGAGCTGGAATCCTATGTGCATTTAGAAGATTTTGCCTCACTGATTTCAGTGGGACCTCAACAGCATAACCATGTGCTTTCTGATTGGCTTAAGTAGGCTTGTGTGGTTCTTTGGGACTCCAGGTTTTAAATTAGCCCTAGGCTAACCACAAAGCTTTCAGTTCTAACAATGAAGGGGAAAAAAAGTCTTGTAAGATCATGTGGGGATACATTTAATGCTTCATGTAACTTTGAAGCTAATGTGTCTTTGTAGAGTCTCATTGCCATTCTTTTCATATATCTACTTTCTCATATCTACTATGAGAGAATGAAAAATAGCACATTAGGAAGATGAAAGCTTATGTGCTGAAGTAAACAGTTCAGCTGTACCATAACATTGCTTTCCATTTATATGACAGCAGCATCCTTCTGCCTCTTTCCTGCTTTTTGATATAACAACCCAGCCCTAGAGAAAACATTATACAAGAATACATTATGGAGATAGAAATAAAACACTTTAAAAATTTTTTTTAAAGGGGATTGAAGTCTAAGAGGTGCAAGGGAAGAATGGGAAACATAGATAGCAACTTCTGAAGGGTTTCACTTTTTGGTGCTAAATAGTATAAAATCATTGAATTGAGAAGACTCGTTTGACCCAAGAAGCTGCCACTTTCTCTTCTACCTCCATCAAAGATATTTTCAAAATAAATTGCTTTGGCATGGGTTACAGTCGAGGAGGAGGAGGAAGCTATGTATCGTTCAGCCTTCCCTATCTGGAATCTTCCAGGTGCTTAAGACTGAAACTTCTATCAGTCATAGTTATCATCATTGCAGTGGCTGGGGATGATAAGAATTGTAGTTCAACACATTTGGAGCTCTCAGGATTTGGAAAATTATATAACACCGGTATTATGTTTAAACAAGGAAAGGGGAAAAAGAATCTTGTGGAATGTGATCAGTTCTGTCTTTTGTTCAGTGCATATTTCATTATATTTTTAAGTGCTTGAAACAGAGCATGCAGATGAGAGAGACTTACGGTCTGAGTATAGTAAGTAAAACAGCATGCAAATCTATAATAAACAATTCACAACGAATCTTCAAGGAGCAATTGTCTTCCCGGATGCCTAGCTACTCTGGCAACTCAAAGTGGTATTTTGTTTTCTAATCTGTGCTGTGCCTGTCAACATAAACTGATATTTACACTGTTGAGCTCAAAGCTATTCATGTTTGCTTAGAGAGAAATGACAGGGTATGCTAAAGATGCATATCTGTTTTTACAAAGACCTGGCTGTTGTAGAGCTCTCTTACATGGGAAAGAAGGCTGAGAGCTGAAATTTTTAACAGTAATCTTCCTATTACTCCCATAGCTATCATCAAGGCCTTTACTATGGGATCTGGAAAAAAATAGCTGAAGGACAAATTGTTGTATCACCTATCCCTGTACATAGAGTCACAATTAAGAGGTAGATAGTCCTAGAGTGAGAAAGCAAGCAAGGAAGGAATAACATTATTGTAGTCTCGGTAATAAGATGCATTGGGTTTACATAGGAATGCAGGATTACTGAGCTTTAAAAAATGGTTCAATGAAAATAAGCTTGTTTTAGCTGATGGTGTTACCCAGCTAACCTCAGTTGATCCTAGCAAGTACCGTATCTGGTAGGAAACTGTCTGGGAATTATAGGGCTATTGCCAAGACTGGAAAGTTGAGCAAACATTCTGGAATAAGGCAGAGACAAGCATCTCCTATAAACCTGGCCAGGAAATGGCCCAGACACAGTCAAATTCAAAGGTATTGCTACCTTAAAAAAAAAAAAAGCTGATCATGTAAGTTAATATGGTCAGATGCTATCATTGTCATATTCATTTTGGCTTTTTTAAAAAACAAAATGTCAATTTGACAAGGGCCAAACATCTGTTCTGATAATCTATAAACTTTATGAAACACTAGACTTAAAGCAGTGCCACACTGCAGCCTGAATTATTTAACAGATTAACAGTGTTGGATGGGAATTTGTAGTTCATCTAGTCCAACCCCCCACCCCTCTTGCTCAAGCAGGAGATCCTACACCATATATGACAAATGGTAGTCCAATCTCTTCTTGAAAGTCTAAAGTGATGAAGCTCCCACAACTTCTAAAGGCAACTTGTGGTTGATTGTTCTCACTGTCAGAAAGTTCCTCCTTGTTTCTAGGTTGAATCTCTCCTTGGTCAGTTTCCATCCATTATTCCTTGTCTGGCCTTCAAGTGCTTTGGAAAACAGCTTGATCCCTTCCTCTCTGTGGCAGCCTTTCAAATATTGGAATGCTGCTATCATGTCTCCCCTGGTCTTCTCTTCACTAGACGCGCCATGCCCAATTCCTGTAACCGTTCTTCATATGTTTTAGTCTCCAGTCCCCTAATCATCCTGGTTGCTCTTCTCTTCTTTTTCTAGAGTCTCAACATCTTTTTATAGTGTGGTGACCTAAACTGGATGCAGTACTCTAGATGTGGTCTTACTAGGTCTTTGTAGAGTAGTATTAGTACCTCACTTGATCGTGATTGCATCCCTCTGTTAATGCAATCCTAAATTGCATTGGCTTTTTTGGCTGCTGCTGCACATTGCTGGCTCATATTTAGCTGGTTGTCCACTAAGACTCCAAGATCCCTTTCACAGTCACTGCTATTAAGCCTGATTAATTTCTCAAGCAATTTGGGAATTCTAGTTCAGATTGCAGTAGGTTGGCAATGAGGCAGGTTGGTGTTGAGCCTGGCTATGTGCCCTGCAAGATGTAAGTGGTCATTCTCCTGCTTCTTACATTTCTTTGTCAATTCCTTCCTGCTTGGGTTCTCAATGGACTGGTCTCCCAGTGCCTGCCTTTTTTGCTTTAGGGATTTTCCCCTCTTCACTAGTTTCTATGCCCCCCTTTTTTGCTTTCCCAGATTCTTGCACACATGGATGTCTTCTCACCTTTTTCTTTCATTATATCCACCGATACTAACATAGACATGTCCTTGCCTTGCCTTGCCTTGAGTATGGTAGCTGTGAACCATAACAATCAAAGCACAAGAATAAGCTGTGCTTTCATTCCTGATCCTCTATCGGTCCATAGAAATTTTGGAAACTTTGCCAAAAGGAAGAAACAATCATTTATCTTCATGAAACAAAATCACAAAGTTAGTATTTCAAACATAAATATGTGGGCAAGACTAGGAAAGACAGGGGAGCAGAGTTCATCCAGCTTAGACACAAATTAAGAAGGTGGCTACTGGGAGATGTAAGTGTTGAATGGAATATGTGTGATAGGGATGAGGATGGTTCTTGGTCTTAATAAGCCTTTGTTAAATTAATTGCAATTTTTTTTAAAAAAAATCCCAAACAAAGAACATAGCTCCAGCAATCCAGTATAGAATGGCCACTCATTGCTGGAGGGGATAAGGCATGCCAGACACTATAGACAAGCAGAATGGGACTCTACTAGAATGGAAAAGCATTGAAGACTTTGAAATTTGAAGGTGTTAAGATGGGTCATGTCAGAAATCAACAGCTTTGAACTGCATCTGGAAACCAGGGATAATGTCGATTTTCAATAATGCATGAATCAGGAAAAGATGACATTATCTGTCCCTTCACTCAGAAGGGGCGGGAGCGCATACTGGAAATGAGCCAAAGCAGAAGGTATACCTCTGTCTTAGAATAAAATGAAATTGGATCAGTCAGCTCTCCAGTGTGTTAAGTATGAACAGGATAAGACAAGACTGCATATTAGCTCCGTTATGCTCAGTGTCTATATAAATTAATTTACACAATGTTTACGGGAGCTTGATCTGTTTTTGCCCAAACTGGCAAATGGACTGTTACAGATCCTACTTAATGGAGAGGATGTTTCTTTTTTTCTCCGAGAGTCCAGTCAGCCTCAGAAGAGCTGCTGGAGCCTTGGCACAACACTGTTAGAAGAGCAGTTGGTTATCAATTACCAAAACAAGAGAACTATTGGTTTTCCAGGATTCACAGCTGGTTCACAGGCAACCAATCTATAGAACAAGTCAAAGGTTTTAAATATTTAGGAATTGTTTTTAGTACCCCAGGAGAAAAAACTACTCAAATTAACAATGCTTCCTCCCAAGCTCAAAAGAGTGTTGTAGCTATTTGAAGAGATAACAGAAAAAACTATGATAACCTCTGTTAAACAATTTGTAGTAAAAATGGCTGTACAATTCCTTTATGGGAACCAATTAAGCCCTTATTTCATCTCTGACTTATTCAGAAAAAATTCAGCCAGGTTTCTTAAATTCTCTTTTTATATGACAATGAGATGCATTTCCAATCCATTCCTGAGATTAAAATCTCAGCTGTGTACAACCAAAGCCAAAGACTGGTAATTGATAATAATTGCCAGGGGAAAATTTGGACTGCTTCCATTAATCACCTTGGACTGACGTATATCATTTCGTATAATGGTATGTAGAAAGACCTTGGGGAGAATGGGGTAAGAAATGCTCCCTAGGGAGCAATTAGGTAACATAGCCCTCAGCTGGATAGAAGGCAGGGTAGGAGACTCAGAAAAGACACACCCTACTTTCTTGGGCTGTAAAGGAGACAGTGGCATAATTGTGCTTTCAGATGTGCAAGATTGATATCAGCCTTCCAAGGTAACCAGACAGGAAACACAATCAGATGAACTATTTCTACTTTATTGTAAATCTGCATTAGCAGAATCTTGCAACAGAATCTGCTCCCTTGGGTTTCAGGTTGTGTACCAATTGTAATATCAAGGAAAGGAAGGAGAAGCAATTCACTTTTAAAGCAAGTCACTTCTGATCAAAAGGCCACTCCAGAGCTAATAGGCTATGGATGCCTGTGGATTAAATTGATCTGTATGGCAATATACTCACTCATGTATTGTCTAGCCCGCTGCCCAACAACATCATTTCCTGAGCTACCAGACATTCTAGCTGGCCTGATGGTGGAATATTCCCAGTTTATTAATGTTTAGTAGGGTGGGGTTAATAAATTTCTTGGGAATAGGAATTGGAAAGGTTCAGGATTTCATGAACTCTGTGGCAACCTTTGTTTAGTTCTCAAATAATGTTGGGAGCAATCAACATAGTTGATTACCATTGTTTGAACAATTTCTGGATGATATGAAGATGAAGAACAGACTGTGAGTCTGGTAGGCAGCTCTGTTGGGTGCCTGGTCAAATGGTGGGACTGGAAGTTGTCAGGGTGTCCCCATCATTATTCCCAATGGGTCTCTTTCTGTCAAAAGATCTAAAGGGGATGATATTGAGATCCCACCTGCTAGCTCCTTCAGAATCTTAGGATGTAATCCATGCAATGGTGGTGATCTGAACTCGCTTAGAGTCAATAGAAATAGAAAGGGACACAGTGGCTCAGTGGCTAAGATGCTGAGCTTGTCGATCAGAAGGTTGGCAGTTCAGCAGTTTGAATCCCTAGTGCCGCGTGAGCTCCCATTACTTGTTCCACCTTCTGCCAACCTAGCAGTTCGAAAGCATGTAAAAATGCAAGTAGAAAAATAGGAACCACCTTTGGTGGGAAGGTAATAGTATTTGGTGCGCCTTCGGTGTTTAGTCATGCCAGCCACATTACCATGGAGACATCTTTGGACAGTCATAGCTCTTCGGCTTTGAAATGGAGATGAGCATCGGCCCCTAGAGTTGGGAACGACTAGCACATATGTGTGAAGGGAACCATTACCTTTAGAGTCAATAGGTATTCTCCTACCATCTTCTTGTTTATTTTGACTTGCATTCCTGTAATGGCTTCTGCAGTGCTACTTTTGATAGGTTGGGTTATTTTTTTTTCCTTTTGCGTAAAGACAGGTGCAAAAAGGAGTTAATCCATTCTGCTTTCTTCCTCCTTCCTCGCAGATTTTTGACATCATCTCCCATTAGTGGTCTGATCATTTCCTTGACTTTTTTCTTGTTCCTTATATATTGAAATGAACAATTATTTTTTTTGCAATTTGTGGCATTTGTTGCAAGTCTGTGTTTATTCTGAACTTTAGCCCTCCTGACTCCATCCCTGCAGTTATACCATCAAGTGGTATCTCTGGAAAGAACAGGGTTAGTGTGTTTATTCCCTTTCCCTGGTTTCTACGAGTAAAATGGGCATATTAAGCTTAATTGGGGACTTAACACAACATTCGATTTAAAAACAATATTAGCAAATTATTTTGCTGCTATTTTTGTGTCACAATCTCAGGGGCCTTAAAGGAATGTAAAAGAAATGC
The DNA here is from genome assembly GCF_964273705.1 of Natrix helvetica. Taxonomy (NCBI): domain Eukaryota; kingdom Metazoa; phylum Chordata; class Lepidosauria; order Squamata; family Natricidae; genus Natrix; species Natrix helvetica. Next base: position 47,721,373 of record NC_138552.1, read on the forward strand.
CTGGGCTGCATGCGGTTCATGAGTTGCCCATGTTTGCATTATGGTTCTCTTGGAATAGCAATGTGCTTTTGGCAAAGCAGATTTGCACAACTAGCAAATCCATCCCATAATAGATCCTTTGAGGCTTCAAAATGCAAATTCTAAAAGAAATAACTGTTCTCTGGATGCTTCTTTTGCCTGTAGCTTGCTAGGTATGGAAGAGATAAAATAAACACCATATTTCTGAATCATTTCCTTATAAATGCAATGAAGCTAGAACAGACGCAGTTGCTACCCAGGAGTATTTGAAGCAGAGGCTCTTGCCATATTTCATCTCTTAATGCACCAAGGATTTCAGAGCTGTTTATTCTTTCTAAAATTCAGTAACTATTATACATATATATATATATATATATATATATATATATATATATATATATATATATATATATATATGAAAGTGATAATTGAATTTTAATATCATTACTAGATTATGGCCCTCGTGGCACCCAGCAGATTTAATAAGATTGCATAAAATGGTTTATGAATTATAATATCCCAATTTTTTTAAATAAAAGATGAAAACTAGATGCTAATATGCAGTAAAGAGATGTAAAGATTCTTTCTCATGACTGGTGAGAAATATGGTTTGGTTCACTTCTGGAGTACATTATAAAGTATTCATTTCGTTGTCTTGGTTAATATTTATTGGTATAAAAGTATCTAAATGAGATGGAAGACTAAAAGACAGAGAAGCAACTTGTCCTCCTGGAAACAGTAAGCTTAATGACTTTATATATGGAAACTTGCACTGGCTTGTTTGACTACCCTGTGGTGCTGCTTCCAGATGCAAATTCCTTTACAGTATTTAATTCATAATAAAACTGACCCTATGTCCAAGAGATGAAACAAACATTGTTCTCCAGAACTGTGACAATCTGAATCTACTTCTTTCCAGTTGATCATCTGTCCATCACCATACCACAATTCCTGATCTTAGAATTCATATTTCAATCTGTAGTTTCTAGTATTCTGCTCTATCTAGCTTATATCTTGACATCTGGATGGATAGTTTATTGAAAGAAACAAGTTTTTAAGTCTCTTAGAATTACAAGTAGCCTGGTTTCAACTGTGATTAATTGTTATTTGAAAGAACTGGACACCAGGTGAAGTCTGGGAAGACTGATCTTTCCAGCAGAACAGTATCAGAGCAGAATGGTAGAGTTTTGATGGCAAGATTCAGTAAATCTCAACTTGTTATTGTATGAACAACTCTGGAGAAACTATCAATGTCCAGATATGTAAAGCCACATTAGTATAGGATCAAAAGCAGAAGCCTAGGATAATACAAATAACTGTAATAAATCCCCTCAAATTCCATGTTAATATTTTCTATATTTGAATTAGCCCACCTTAGAAGCTTGCAAAGTTAGGAACAATATTCATTACAGTACATATTTTCATTTTCATCTTACTCATATTCCTGCAGGCCTTCAAACATTTTTCAGAAAAGTAGCCATTTCTCTTATTTTAGAAACTGCTTCACTTTTTAATGAAGTTGTCTACCCTAGCATTGTCAAACCATATTGACAGTAACTCTCTGGGCCAATCAACTAAAATCAATCAATGTCTTCCTTTATGTCCAATATCTCTTGAATTTCACATATAAAACCATCATGCTTTGTCATGGACCAAGAGCTTTCTTGTTATTCGCTAATAACATAGCCACTCAAAGTTGCTTTGAACTGAGAGATGGGCAGCATATTAGTTAATTAATTAATTACTTAATTAGGAAATGGTGCCTTACAAATGACATCCAAGGAAATAGATAATTATTTTAAAACTGAGAGATTATTTCATTCATTCATTCATTCATTCATTCATTCATTCATTCGTTCAATCCAGTGCCTTCTCTTTATTTTGACCAAAATCCTATTGTCCATGAGAGAAAATAACAGTGAAAAAACTGAATTTATTCAGGGAGGGGACAGAATCTGGGGAAAACATAATTTGGGGAGAACAAAATTTGTGGAAGGCAGCCTGGTAGTATTGAAGAGGTACCTGAACAAGTACTATATTGTTTTTTTTATTGATCTTTGGAGGCCTGTATGTCTTTGCCTGTCTGTCTGATTCTCTCTGTCTCTCATTAATATTCTCCCAAATCCTCTTCTTAATTTTAATCTGAACTCCTGATTCTCAATATTTTCTTCTTCCCCCATGTTAAAAGAGAAAAGAAAGAGAAGTGGGCTTTCTATCATAGTATATAATATTTCCAATGAAGTTATTTGACCTTTTGAACTCTGAACAACTGTCTCTATAAATTCTTAATGGACTTGGTTCTATTTGCTCCTATATGCTTTGCTAAATATGGACTTCAATAAATGAACTTGAGGATTTCAATCCAGATTTACATAAACAGTTTCCCTTCAAGAACATCCTAAAATTATTCACGTTTTCATTTTGTTACCAAAAGGTAGGAGGGATCCTAAATTATAATTATAATTATAGTAAGAGGGATGGATAATTACCCACCGATCTTCTCCAGAGCTAAACAATAAACAATATATATTGATCCAATAGCTTTCAGAAATATGTCCCATGCCCCATTTCCCTACATTAGTTGAAATCACTTTAATGTCCCTGGACAAAAGATTCACATATTTGTGGATTCTGGGCTAATTAATCAGTAGGAGGGGAAAAAACTGTCTTAAAATTAAAATCTGGCACATATCTAAAGAAAAAACTGGTTAATGAAGCAGCAGGATTCTAAGACCTCCTGCTAGCATTAATAAATTTAAGTTTCTGTAGCTATCCCCATCCAGAGAGACAAACTGATCATATGCTGTCATCTTGTGAACACTTTAATTTGAAACTGAGGATTCATTAAGTATTTATGGAAATTTAGAATAGTCCTGAGTGGAGACCTTCTTCCATTACAAAGAAGAACATGCAAATTGATTTTATTTATAAGCAGATATAGGAGGCACAGGAGAGGAAGGAGACAGATTTATAATAGTAGGGTAGTACGTTGATACTAGTGTTCTTATCAAAACAACAGCCTGATAATTTCTTAAAACAAAGGTATAAACAAGAGTGCTGGTTATCTGATTTTAGGAAGAAAAGCAGGTAATTAATAACTCATTAGAAACATTTATTTACATTTAAAATAATTTTCAATTTATTCATTCTGCACACGTTCCCATGGGCTCCATAAGGACAGGTTTATGAAATTAATTTTGACTAGCTACCAGCAGTTGGCATATATTTGCAACCGTAAACAAGGAAGCATAGTCATCTAGTCCTATCAGCATTCTTATAAAAATAAACTACAAACTTCTTTCACCATTCAAGGTTCTTCTGCATTTGTTACCATCTTATTAAAGAATCTCTTGTGAGGGCTGGAAAGTAGTAAACTATAAATCAGAAAACAACTGTGATAACAAAGGAGAAATTGAGGATATAACAAATGTAACTGCAGCATATTAATATTTATAGGAGACCCATTTCCCCTCCCCCCACACAAAAAAGGACCTTAAATTCATATGACAATGGTAATAGTTGAAGAAGAATGTCAGCGAAGAAGAAATTGTGAGCTGGGATAGCCATAACAACAAGCCAGCCAATGGGAACTGTTTGGTGACTAAGAAACAGGATCTGGCTTCTGCTTCTTGTCCTTGTACATGCTACCATGTTGCAAGAGCTGCATGGGTATTGTATACTAATAATAATAATAATAATAATAATTTTTATTTGATTAGCCGCAACCCTCTCCCGAAGGACTCGGGGCGGCGTACAATCAAAACAAATAAAAATACACATAAGACAAACATATATACAAAAAGAACAGAGACATATACATATGTGCATGGAGGAGAGTTGACTTATAAGTGAAAGACAGTTAAAAACATAATTTAAAATCCCCTTAAATAAAATTACTAAATTAAAAAACCCATCAGGAGCGATACGAAGTTATGGTTGAGCCAGGCCAGCTATTTGGAAAAGGTGGGTCTTGAGCTTGACACGGAAGGAGCGGAGGTCAGTAGTGGTCCTAATATCCGGGGGGAGGTCATTCCACAGGGCTGGGCCCGCCACAGAGAAGGCTCTGCTCCTAGGCGCCGCCCCATGGCACTGTCTGGTGGACGGCACCTGGAGAAATCCCTCTCTGTGCGAGCGGATGGGTCGTAGGGATGTATGGGGCAGAATACGATCCCGCAGGTAACTAGAATACGATCCCGCAGGTACATGCATCATGTTTTATATTATTGTATATAAACAAGTTTCTTCTATAAATGAGTCCTGTTGAATTATTTGCTTGTGTGCTGGTTGGATCGCTGCCAACTCTGACAAAGAGTGGTTAAAGAAACAATAAGGATTTAAGCAATAGTTTTTCATCACAGAATTGTAATTCTAAAAGTTTGGCTCAAGTACATTTTTGCATATTTTCTTCAAGCAGGAGTGGAGAATCCTTGACCATCTAAGACAGGGGTGTTAAACTGGCAACCAGCAGCCCATATGCATCATGCACAGGCCATGCCCACTCCAGCTCCACAAAGGGGAAAAAACATCACAAAAATTTCACATGACGGTAATGTGACATGGCGAATTTGACACTCATGCTCTAGGTGTTACTGAGCTATAATGCTCTCTACATGGGGCTCCCCTTGAGGTGCACCCAGAGACTGCAGTTGGTCCAGAATGCAGCCGTGCGGGTAATTATGGGGAGATCGAGGTTCTCCCATATAACACCACTCCTGCGCGAGCTGCATTGGCTTCCTGTGGCCTACCGGGTGCGCTTCAAGGTGTTAGTTACCATCTTCAAAGCGCTCCATGGCATAGGGCCTAGTTACCTGCAGGATTGTGTCCTGCCCCATACATCCCTGCAACCCATTCGCTCACACAGAGAGGGTCTCCTCCGGGTGCCGTCCTCTAGAGATTGTCAGAGGGCGGTGCCCAGGAGTAGGTCCTTCTCTGTGGCGGGCCCTACCCTTTGGAACGACCTCCCCCCAGACATTAGAACAACAACCGATCTCCGCTCCTTCCGCAGCAAACTGAAGACCCGCCTGTTTCGGCTAGCCGGCCTGGCATAATTCGACAACTTTTCCACCCCTAGGTCATTTTTAATTGTCAATTTTAATTTTTAAACTATTAATGTTATTGGGGTTTTAACCTTTTTCAGTATTGTAATTAGTTATTTATTTTTTACCTCCTCTGTATGACACTGTGCTGACTGTTGCTTGTGTACGTCGCCCCGAGTCCCTGTGGGGAGAGGGGGCGACTAATAAGTTTAAATAAATAATAAATAAATAAATAAATAAATAAATAAATAAATAAATAAATAAATAAATAAATAAACTCCCCATTACAGGGAGGATGCTGGAAGTGTCCAGAATTCCCTATACAATTTGAAAGATGCAATTAACAGCCTTCACCATGGATCCCATGCTCAAAACAGGGAGAACACTTTTATACAGCCTCCCGCTAGGACTGAAGGGAAAGGTTTTGATCAGTGTGTGCTATCTGCTCTAACATATGCCAGTGAAACATGGACACTAACCTCACAATCTATCACAAGAGCTACAAGTGATATAAAGAGACATGGAAAGATACATGCTTTCTATCTTACAAGACAAGATAGAAAGATCTGCACATGGATTAGAGAACAAAGGAAAGTATATGATATCATCAAGAGAGTAAAAGAATTGAAAGTGAAATGGGCTAGTCACATAGCAAGAAGAACTGATGGCAGGTGGACTAAGGCAGTCATAGAATGTATTACACTTGATAAAAAGCATTCACAAAAGAGACATAGAATGGAATGGAATGGAATTCTTTATTAACCAAGTGTGATTGGACACACAAGGAATTTGTCTTATGGACAATAAGAGAATAAAATGCATTCATCAAGAATAAAAAGAATAAAAAGATACCACACTTAGTGATAGTGAAGGTTACTAATAAGCTATCAAATTGTACTAGGAAACAAAAACAATATAAATTGAAAGATACAAGCAAGATACAAGACTATAACATGGTTGTAGTCATAAGTGTGGAGAGATACTGTAGATACTAGGAAGGAAGATAAGAATAATAGTAATACATTCTTAGTAAATTATTGATAGTGTTGTGGGAATTAGTTGTTAAGCAAAGTGGTGGCATTCAAGAAAAAACTGTTCTTGTGTCTAGTTGTTCTGCTGTGCAGTGCCCTATAGTGTTGTTTTGAGGGCAGAAGTTGAAACAATTTATGTCCAGGATGTGAGGGGTCTGTAGATATTTTCACAGTCCTCTTTTTGACTCATGCAGTATACAAGTCCTCAATGGAAGGCAGATTGGTAGCAATTGTTTTTTCTGCAGTTCTAATTATCCATTGAAGTCTATGTTTGTCTTGTTTGGTTGTAGAGCCAAACCAGACAGTTATGGAAGTGCAGGTGGATTGACGACATCAGCAAGTATTGCGGGCCAATTGGCAAAAGAAAGCTCAGGATCGTATTGTTGGAAACAGGCAGAAGAGGCCTTCATCCTGCAATGGAGTAGACAATGGATACAATCATGATGATACACGGAATAACAAATATAACCCTTCGCCCTCTTTTCAAGTCAAAATCTATATTGGCAAGGGTAGAGAGGAGATAAAGGTATTCTTGTCTTGCCCAAAAAGAATACTTTTTTTTCAATGAAATCCTTATTGGCATGCCAATTGTAGACACAAAGGATTTGTTGTGTTTGAAAATGCCAAGGGTGAAAGTTTTTACTGCTGCATGCTAGGCTTTGATACATACTGCAAATGTTGCATTTACCTTGGTGAACAGGGACAGCAGGAAAAAGCTGTTGCTTTTATTTCTTTTTCTTTAAAGTAGCAGATAGTTGACTGTAGAGTCTTCACTGCTTTTGTTAATGTCTCCAAGGAGCTGGTGCATTCCTTATGGAAAAATCCTAAGGTTAAAAAGTGGAAAATACTACGTTAAGAACGTGTGCAGCTTTGCAAACTCCAAAGTTATGAAAACCGAGGGCCTATCTCAATACACAATCCATCAGAAATTGAAATTGTTCTTTCTTTAGGAATATATTTCTATGATAATGTTTTTTTTAATTTTATTTTAAAAAAAACATAAAAGACAACATAAAAATTTCTCATCCATTACATACAGCATGTCGTTTGGTTACAAGCATTTGTGCATCCATATTTTCAATCTCGTATACAATCACAAAATTTCCATCTAATATAACTAAGTACCTCACTTTCATTGTACATCATATATCATCATATATTACATACAGCATGTCGTTTGGTTACAAGCGTTTGTGCATCCATATTTTCAATCACGTATACAATCACAAAATTTCCATCTAATATAACTAAGTACCTCACTTTCATTGTACATCATATATTCAATTACAGTTAATACTTCTTTCTTTTCAGCGAACCTAATTCCCTTGCATCCTTAATTGTCTATTTAATAACAATATACCTTTATGTAATCACTTATCTCATTCTGATTATTTTTACAGTGTCATTTTTTTCAACTGTTTATGTTTATACATCACTACTTATGATTACGTATAATCAAGTATGCTTATGTTCATTGTTGTCTTTGTACATCATACATTCAAGCAAAAATGTTATTCCTTCATTTTTAAACAGAGTATTCTAAATACTCACTTCATACATATACCAATCTTTTATTACTTCCTTATTAAACTATTTATCAACAACAAGATATCTTTATAATATACATCACTACTTAGAGTTATACATAATATCACCAATCATCTATCAAATATACATAGATACATTATTATCCTTATCCTTCATTTTAAAACAAAATATTCTAAATTATTCAATTCATATATATGTCAGTCTTTCATTGTATCATTATTAATCTATTTAACAACATGTTTGTATTATCACTTACCTCCTTCAATTAAAACATAAATAAAACATTTTTCATTTCCAGGTTTTTTTTGTCAAGCCACTGATAAAACAAATCCCATATTTTATAAAATTGCTCATCTTCTTGTTCCCTAATTTCAAATGTCAATTTACTCATTTCAGCACACTCCATTATCTTTCGAATAACTTCCTCCTGTTTTGGTATTGTTTGATAATGTTTTTAAAACTGTATTCCCCAGAACACCAGGAAGTCAATTTCATAGGTAATGCACATGGAACATAGGGAGAGAAAGATGAAAAATCATTTTAAAAAAACATTTTTTCTAAATTAAGACCTCTGTTTTTTGCATTTCATCAAATAGTTTTCATCTCTTTGCTAAGATTAAAAATGAAGCTGGCTTTAAAAAGAAACAGTTTATCCCTTTGAATAATTTTTATGTTGCTCAAAGGAAGCATGTTCTCTTTGGAAACAAAATTAGATTTTTAAAATTAAAATCCTTTTGCTGGTGTATTTTGCCATATATTCTCAAAGGGATTTTTTAAAAATTATGTCTAGTTACTTTCCTTATTCTTTATTTTTTCATGTTCCTATTGTATTTTATTGCTGTTATGTTTTGAGCTGCCAGAGTCATCTGGAGACAGGCAATGTCTAAATTGAATAAATTAAATGTGCTATATATTCTGCAATATATTAATTTAGTGATCAGCAATCATTATATGTTACTAGATATGCCAGGATGCCACACAGGGGTAGGTTCCGGCAGGCACTACTGCAAGTTTGCTTATGTGCGTGCTGCATGTGCATGCTCATGCGCAATACAATAACAATTGTTCTGTGCATGCGCAGAACTGAAAAACAAGATGGCAGCGCCTATGGTGCCACCGGGAAAACCAGTTCAGGGGCATGCAGGCCTGAGTCGCTGCCAGTTCCAGTAACCCAGGCCGACAAACCATATCGGTTCGGCAGAACCGGTCCAAAATGTAAGAACCCACCACTGGTGTGACATATCTAGTACAATATATATTATACCTGTGAAGCATGCATCTTCTACCCTTGATAATTTTTTACATATAACACTACAATCTTTTGTTCTGAACTCATACCTGCAGGCCATACATTAATCCATCTCTCTGAGCTACAAACAACCATTAGCAGCCCCTTATAGCTTTATCAGATACTAGAAGATTTCAGTTGTGTTGTTTACCGTTATTTCACAGCCATTAGGCTTAGAAGTTCTCCACCCATGTAATATTCTTCTTTTTTCAGGTGATACCTAGGTATGCATATTTTTGCTAAAAGTGGTGATTTTTATTACTTAAAAAAATACATTAAGGTACTATCACGCCCACACAGTTTTCAAATCTAAGCTTTTGTTTCTGCCATTAAAGACAATAAGAAACTAGCTATCTGTTTTCTGATGGCCACCTGATCATATTAATAAATTTCTCAGTAGGCAAAATTGGCAGGATCCCTGCAGTTCTCTGTGTTAAACTTTTGTGGCCTAGATTTTTATATGGCTTCTGACTGCAAGTTTTCCCTGCATACAATAAATATCCATTCATTGATATGAGCATTTCTGATTGGTCTATGACTTTGTGTCAAGCTTGGAGACACACATCATTCTATGATCAATGAGGAACACTGAGACAGAACGAAGTCAGTAGTCAGGACTGAAAATAAGTAAAAATCAAATCAAATCAGGATCAAATAAATCTCATGACATATTTAAGAATGGAAAGGATATAGTAGAATATTCTCTTCTTTTGTTCCAGTGTTATCTGAAGTTCATGAGAACAATGAGGTTTGATAGAAAGCTAACCAATTTTCTTCTCCCTCTCTCCACAACTCAGAATTCAAACTCAACTAGGAGTAAGTCAAAATGCTGAATCTAGGATATTAATTTAAAATTTTAGGACTCTCCCAATTTGTTCAGTTAAAAAGAAACATTTTTCTATAGAACATTGAACGTATGTTAAAACAGCTTGGTCCATTCTATTGGCTAAAATAAGAGCGGGGGGGGGGGGACTTTAGTTGTTTTGTTCTTTAGAGATTTTAGCCAAATGGAATTTTACTTCAACCTTTATTTTTGAGATCAACTATTCAGCCAGCCTGGAATAAGAGATTTCAAGTTAAACCAGAAAAAATATCTGCTGAAAATTGCAATAAGTATTCTGCTGAGAGGAACTGCTATCCCATAATTCAGATGAATTGTTAAGGATACTGTTGTAACAAAGCTATTAATGCTTGTGAAACAAGTTTCATCAAGATTATCTCCACCTATGTCCGCACCCAGTTCTGGAGGAGACAAAAAAAATTGCTGGTTGATTAGTTAGATATTTGTGACCAGACCTAAAGTAGTTTCATGGACATAATGACATATTTGGCACTCCATAATCAAAGACGAGGAAAAATAACATCCAGATTAGTTGAAATTTCCAACCGACCAATAAAGTAGGGATAAAATTGCTTAATCATGTAGATAATTGTACTGTACTCTGTGCCAAAATAAAGATGATAATGAAATATATCATCTTGCACAATGAGATCTATACATACAGTATAGCTAACTGTAGCTTTGTACATACAATATTTGAGGATATTGATGCTTGTATCTATATTTAAGCAACTTTGGCATTTTTAGCATATTGGTATGCAAAGCCATTCCATCAAGCAATTGACTTAAGAGTGCTTGGAACTTATTCCAGCATGTTAACTGCTAAAGATAATCCCATCTTGAAGGAGAGGTAGGAATTAGAAAACAGGTTTCCAGCCAATGTACAGTATAAATGCAAAAAAAGCTACTGCTGATATATTTTCATATTTTAGAATATTTTAGAGTTATTACTTCTTTAAGGCTTTCAGAAAGGAAAAAAGAGGCAGCTAAAATTAGAAATTTTTAAATATTTCTTTGAAACTATCATGTCTTCCAAAAAAACCCTCCTCTGTCTTCAAAATATGCTGAATTAAACTACATCCCCTTGTTACTCATTAAAAGGAAGACAACTTTGAATGAAATGCATCTGTGAAAGTTAAAAATAAATTGATTATTTGGTCAAAAAATAGTTTTGTAATAGAAAAAAATAAATTGTGATTATTTATTAGCTCAATAATCATAAACCAAATTTTTAATGGCTTTTTAAATTAGATTAATGATTTATTTGGATACATATTGCATAACACTCACATTTTACTTAAGATGTATTGCTCTCAGGTATCCTCAGATTTTCTTCTATTTTTCTACAGTCCCTACAGGGAAAAACGAGGATGCAATGCCAGGCAAAATGAGTGTGAATTCAAGATATCCATTTGCAAACCTTCTGGTAGAAAATTAATATTTTTCAGCTGAGACACCTTATTTCAGTTTTATCTCTTTCAGGCAGCAACAGTGGCATTCAGTGGTCATCTACCCTATTGACCACTATATAAATCCCAATGTTTTCACTGTATTTGTACAATAAATCAGGTGGTTTTCTCAGCTCTAGACATATTGCATTGATCACTTACAAAACCTGAAGCATTTAGTAGATCTCTGGGACTACCCCAGGTGTCATGTGTGGTACATTTATAGTTTAGCTGTCTGTAACTTTGTTACAATATTCTCCTTAATAATTACAGACATCAACAGCCTCCAAGTCCCCAGTTTTTAAGGAACTGATGGATCATGTTCAGAATGTAATTTGCTAAGATGCTTAAATCTGTTTCTCGTTATCACTGTTTCTGTATTAGCATAAATTATTGTTTACATAAAGATGGGACTTTACTTTTGTCTGCTTTCAATCCAGTGTTTAGCACATTCCTATCTTTCTGAATCTTGATTCTGTTTCCTATGCTAGTAATATGTCATTGTGGATATCACTACAAAACAGAGAAACATCTGCTGTTTATGTTTGTGCAAGACATTTATAAAAGTGTTGAATTCTGCCCAAGACAAAACTCGCTCGCTCTCCGTTAAGACTCTCCTATAGTTTATACAGTCATTAATTAGTAGTTTGTTAGATATGGTTCTATCAGCTGTGTCTCCAACTATTAGTAAGAGGAACCATGGTGATGCAGTGGTTAGAATGCAGTATTGCAGGGTAACTCTGCCCACAGTCAGGAGTTTGATCCTGACAAGCTGAAGGTTGACTCAGCATTTCATCCTTCTGAGGTCAGTAAAATGAAGATCCAGATTGTTGGGGAAATATGCTTAGATATGTAACCCATTTAGAGAGTACTGGAAAGCCCTATGGAATATATCAGTCTAAGTACTATAGTTATTTACCTAAAAGTGCCCCATCCCCCCAAAAAAGGAATATATAGAAGCTTCTGACATTCCTGTGAGGCTATTAAATATGTAGATTAACAGGACATTTTTTCTTCATAAATTATGACTAGCTTCTAATATTTTAACCATTCTTTTTGACATGCTAAGAGGAAAAATTACAATTGATCAGCTGTTTTTGAAATAGTCAGTATTGTTAAAAAATATTTTCATTCTAATAAAGACCAAAGCTGTCTTGAATATGTAGGCACCTAAGCCATACTCCATGACTGCTAAAATAAAATTACCAGTAACTCTCATATCTATAACATTCTTATTTATTTTGGAATGTAATTCACCTTGTCTGCCAGTACCCTGAAGTATAATTTATCTGTTACCTTCAATACACTTACAGTTTGTTTAATTATGTTTTGATTTACCTGAATTTGATGTATATTCTTATATTGTACATTGTTTTTCACATTTGTCAACCTAAAAATAGCTCTTCTTATACCAGGCTAAATATGAGCTTGAGTAATTCTGCTTTCAGTTCTCTCCATAGTCCATTAAAAATGTATCACATTCTTCAAGTAGGAAGCATTTTATTCTTGTCTTTCTTATAGATTTTTTCATAAAGATTTAACTCACCTTTCGAACCAAATTTTTATTGGTTGCAACCAGGGGTCCTCAATCTGGTGTGCAAACTATGTACCACATGAAAACATCACCCTATGAGAGGGGGCACCATTGCAGGTAAAAAAAGAGAGAGAGAGAGAAGGAAATGCAATATCACAATACAGGTTCACTGACTTGCATTAACACACTCACCATTAAGACTGGTGTTAGGAACCTATACATGTAACTCAATAGGTTATTTTTCTTATCGAATTATATTTAGTATATTTTTAATATTAAAAAATATTTTGTGGGAACTTTGTGGGAATATTTTGTGGAATTCTGCACAAGGCACCCATGTAGGAGCCTATTAGCAACTTGTTGTTTTGTGTTGTAAACTTCATCTTTTATCATAAATATATTTTAAAGAGTTAATTTATACAAATAAAACGGTAGCCATAATGGTTTCTTCTGGAAGTTTTCCATTTGCCATCCTTAATGGCAAGTTTTGCAGCTGTCTGTTCAGAACCTCTGTTTCTTTAATTCCTTTCTTTTTCAGTCCAACTTTGAGATATTCTGAAACTGACTTTCCTAAAGTGCAGGCTAGATGTTCAGCCAGGACTGTTTTCATGTTCCTGCAATTTTTTACTTCAGCTATCAGTTCTTACCTATTTGATTGCAACCATTAGTCCTTCTTCTGACATAAAGTTAACAGCAAACAAACAAAACATGAAACATGCTTTGATTTCTTATTATCAGATATGTATTTGAGAAACATTTACTCTTTGAAAACATTATGGTTTGCTACAGGAAATGATTATCAATTCCAAGCAACTGTAGATCTGTAGTGCAATACTAATTTTGTGTATTGTATATAGAACTTGAACGACTGTCATTATCTAAAATCAAGTCCCACTTACAATGTTTTGCTGCTTGCTTTATCAAACATGATCTTGTTTTAAACATTTGACTTAGTTCTACAATGTTGTTTTCCTTCCTGCAACTTTTGAATTTAAATTAAAGCCTTTCTTGATTAGACTTGCAAGGCGCCTTCAATGTTTTAAAAAAGGTTGCTTTATCTCTTCTAAAAAGTCTATTGAATTTGTAACAAGGAAAGGTACCAAGGAAAAAAGTTTAAAAAATCATCTGGGATTATTTATATAATCATTATTACCATATCTAGCCAGCAAGACGGATTGGGAGAAATGTTCTCTTCATTAATATGGCCAAAGTATGGTTTCTTGTGATGACATCTAGATGAAAGTCAGAAAAGACAAGTTTACTTTTAAATGTAATTAGCTGTGTTACCAAAAGGTTAATTATGGATTTCGGAGACTATGAAGTGTGAAACAATGAAATACAATATTCTAGCTAGCGTATTGCTGATTTATGTATGAATATGATATATTAGCCATCAGTGAGCAGAATGATTCAGAAAATTACAAACCTCCATGAGAGTAGCTAAAACCAAGACAGAAATATACATCATATTTAGGAAATGTTTATTGTAATATGTCCATTATCAGAAAATAGAACTTATTGTACATACCTGTAGTTTTAGGAATTGCAACAGCCAGAAACAATGATTTTGCAAAGAGGTGTGTCATCATTATTAACAAGATACAGCTAAATGGATTTGCAGAGAATTAACAAAGTATACAGGGGAAAAAATCACCATTGGATTCCCACACTTAACAAATAAAGCAGGACTAATCTTTTTACAATAAAAATGCTTCTTCAGAACTTCAAGGATGATAATTTGTACTTCATGACCCAAGGCTGCAATTCATGATGATCTTAAATGGATGAAGAACCAACACAGTATATCAAATGTCCAAGATTTCCTATTTGCCCCACATTATTTATAAATTTGATGCAAGAACTCATTTTGTTTTTCTTCCGAAATCGTCACCTGCTAGTGCTAAGACAATTCAGCTATTGAAATTGGGTGCCTTGTAGGAATATCTCTTTTGTAATTTGAATGAAAAGTTTCCTTGTCTATATGCAGAAATCTCTTGGAAAGGCAAGATCACATATAGCCTCTTCAAATGGATTTTTTTAAAAAAAAGCTTGATCCCCATCTTCTTTGACTGATACACATACCCTAATCAGTAGTTCACTATAACCATTAGAACAGAGGGGAGAAAAACCCTCTACTAAAGTTCCTTCATTTTAATTAAGCGTCCAATTTATATGTTATATAGTGCGTAGCAGAATTATAATTTTAATCAATTGAATCAATAAAGCTTTAATTGATTCATTGGAGGCGCAAATTTTACCAGTGAAAAAGAGCACTGAAGGTAGATTTTACAACCACTTTTGGTTCCTGGTGTATTGCTGATATAGGGAATCAATTTTAAAAGTCCCCTTTAAAAATTAACTGTAGCTTTTTCTTTTTGCACAGCTAACTTCTGTCACACTTCAGACTCTCAAAAGGACATTATTATCAAGGTTTAGGAAATATCCAAATATGCTCAAATGTAATTCAGAGATCAGTTAATGAATTAAATGACAGGTGATTAATCAACTGAACTTATTTAATCAGTTGACAGCTCTAAGATAATAATAATAAGAAGAAATAGTGTATTTTCCTACAGTCTGCAGGTTTTCCCATGAGTGCCTTCATTTAAGTTGGAAAGTATTTATAGGGACTTTAATAAGGTATTAAACCATGCCTGTAAACCTCAAATGAGCATTTTTGAAGCAAGATCAACTTGTAAGGTTGTATATTTTAGGAGGCGGGGGGGGCTATCATCTATTGATAGCTTCCTTATGAACTATCTGCTTTGTTGTGATTATAATAAACTGATTTATACTAGCCATGGTGGTTAAAGTTTGGCCTGGTCAACATCTACCTACTAGTTTAAGTAATTCCAAATCTGTTTGAGATCCTTGCAAATTAGACCAAACCATAATGTGTGCAGATAAAAGCAATGTTAATGATCTGTCTACATGAATATATCTATACATAGACAGGTGACAGAGTACAATTAAAATGGCAGCATCTTGTTTTGATATACAGTACATCCAGTCCTTGTTGGTGTCATGTTAGCCTGAATGTTGCCAGGTTGTATAGGTTAGAGTCTTTCTATTAAAGGAGAAGAAGACAGTCCCCTTCTTTTGCTAGACACCTCTGCTTCTAATTAAGGATAGGGTAGGATGGGAGTTCCAGGTTAATCAAGGATAGAAAATCTCCATCCTCCTTTCCCACCCTCACAGACTGGTTTCTGACAAATGCCTAAGTCAAGCATTCTAGCCATTGGTCAAAAACCCATGTCCCACTATAATGAGAGCTATTGATGGATGTTTTATCCACAGTTCATGAAATCCTGGCTCTTCTCCCAAGTCTTAGGGCAAGTTGATGGTTTGTTGTTCATATGAAAAGTTTGCCTTCTAGACGTGTCTATTTCCTTTTTTTTAATCTTACTTTTTAAAAATTAAGTACCCAGAGTTATCTAAAGTTGAGTTTAACAGCCTGTAAATTGTATTAAATAAATAAATAAAATCTACCCATCACAATCCTTCATCTTTTCCCTCAGTAAATTGCTAGAAGGGTTTCATTCTCCAGCCTCGCTGCAGAGTAGAGGGTAGAAAATAAAGTTGTACTATGAGGGGATGTGAGGGCAATCTGGCTGCGACATCTGTCACCCCATTGATCGCCAGGGTTGATTAGGCTGATCTGGCTGGCTAGGCGGGTGTCCCCTTCCTCCCTCACCAGTCCATGTGCATCCCTCCCGAAGCTGCACGCTCGGTGGAAGAGGATGACCATCCCAGATAAAAGGAGTCTACCGATCTTCGGTCAAGAGTATATGATATCTGCGCTGCCCTCATAGAACCTCCAAACAAGCTCAAGATGAGCTATGAAGACAGAGCAAATTTGTGATGGCATGAAATGGAAGCAGCATGTTAGGCCAGCTGTCCTTTGAAAGAGAATTTTCCTTACAGGATTGATCACTGTCTTTTGTCCTACAATTTCTATGTATACTGTCTAAAGGCTTCCTACCTAGGTGGTGTAGTCTGTCAGCCGCCAGCCCCTCCAGCAGCTGAATCAGAGGAGGTGTGGGAGTCAGGGTCAGCATCAGGGCAGTCTGAGAGCTCTGAAGGGAAAGAGGGAATGAACTGGCAGAGAGAGAGAGAGAGAGAGAGAGAGAGAGAGAGAGAGAGAGAGGCGGAGCCTGGGCCATCTGTCAGCCCTCAGATGGAGAGTCAACAGCCCCCCAGGTCTGGAGGTGGTTGATGAAGAAGATCAGCTGCGTCCAGTGTCCGTTGCATGGCTGTGCAGAAGGCAGAGAAGAGGAGAGCAGTGGAAATCTATGGGCCGGTCCTTGGGAAGGAAGAGCCACCACTGGTAGCGAAGTTCCACTCTAGTTCTGGGGATAAAAGACAGGGGCCGGAGATGAATAGGTGTGGCAGACAACTATTCATCTTCCAGACAAACGGACTTGTTAGCCTGTGAGAGAAACAGTTTGCCGGGGCTGCCGGCATTCCTAATAAAGGAATCTTTTGAGTTCACATCAGAGGGTTTGTCATGTTTGGGAAGAGGTGTCAGAACACTAGGTATCATTCTAGATGTGATGTATTATATTGTGGTTTGATGTTTGATAAAAAAAAATACTTGGCTGATGGGTTGCTGGATGAATAGCACTAATAGAGTCCCTGCTGTTTGCACTAGCTGGAACTAATATTTTACAACACTCTGCCATTCTCATGAACTCTGCCTATTGCGAAGAGTTCAATCCTTATTGGCTCCAAATTGACTCAGCCTTGCATTCTTCTGAGACCAGTAAAATAAGGAACCATATTGTTTTGGCAACAGGCTGACTCTGTAAACTGCTTAGAGAGTACCGTAAAGCATTATGAAGTCTATGTGCTATTGCTATTTCCCATCCATTCATGTTGAGTTAATATCACTATTCTCTTGAGCTGAACCAGCAGGAGAATGGGAAAATGGTTCATTCAGCAACCTCTAATATATCTTCTATGCTTATGTTTTGTATTTTCACAGCATAGTGATAAAGTTTGTGGTACAAGTTGAGTATAGAATTGTTCTGCTCAAACTAACTTATGCACTAAAATACAATAATTGTCTCTTCTGATTAGCTGGGGATGAAAAAAAGATTATCAATTCTTGGACATCTAAAAATATTACTTAAGGGCTCAGTATTTTTGCATTTAAATGTTCTCATTTAATATAAATTAAACTGTTATTTGGAATATTTTAGAATGCCATGATAACTTGATTACTCCTGCCACTTAACTAGATTTCATCATAATTTTTGCAGTTGCTTGATGGGTAACCTAATAATTTTAGCCTTGAGAACACTGGGATGCCTACAATTCAGTTTTAAGTAATCCATGATTTGTAAGACTGTTAAATTAGACAAGAACGAAATGATACATGCAGTACAATTGCCATTATTAAGACTATTTGCTAATTAACCATTGCAATTTAAGATATGCTCTTACATCCTAAACAGCAGTATACTTACTGATACATCCCCTTTTATGGACACAGTCAGCATGTGTATAAAATCTTCAAGACAAGAAATGAGAAAGAATAAACCTATCCCCAAAAAACAGGATTTTATAATCTACCCCCTGGAATAACAACTAGATATAGTCCCTAAAACCCCTTAAATTCTCGGAAAATTCTTCCAGTTGGCAGTAAAGCTTGTGATATTCAGAGGCTGCATTCTTTTGTTCCAATAAAGGTAAGCAAGAAAGATAGAAGTCACAATTGTCTATAAACTACTAAGAGGAGTCATAGGTTTAATGCAACAAAAAATAAGTACAAGAGCAAGCTTGGTGTAGTGATTAAGGTATTGGGCTGGAAACCAAGAGACTGTGAGTTATAGTCTCACTTTAGGCATAAAAAAACCAACTGGTGACTTTGGGTCATCACACTCTCACAGTCCAACTCACTTCACAGGGTTGTTGTTGTGGGAAAATAGGAAGAGGAAGAATATTGGCATGTTTGAATGTGTTGTATACGAAAAAAGGCAGGGTTAGGGTTAATTTTTTTTAATGTTACAAGCTTTTATAGCATCATACATTTATGAAATAGGATAGGAATAGAACTAACAAAAAGCAAACAATAGTACTGAAAATGCCACAGATGGATAAGCATTTAAAATCAAACAACCAAAATTAAGCCAAAACAAGACAATCAAATATTCAAATAATGGAATCAGAGATCAGATGAACAGACAGTGGGAAACTGCCAGTTATTATCATATGTTTATTTATTTTATTTATTTCTTGGATTTCTAAACCGCCCCCTCTCCCAAAAAGGGACTCGGGGCGGTGTACAGTCAAATGCAGATAAAAATACAATAATATAAAACAGTTAAATACATTTGGGTGGAGGAGATAAGGCTGTACAAGAAATAAATATACCATAAAAACCCTAAAAACATCCCCAATTAAAATACCCAAACCCAATTAAAATATATCCCCAGGAGGTAAAACTAAGAGAGTGCCAGGCCAGCTGATTGAAATAGGTGAGTCTTTAATTTTTGACGGAAGGAACGGAGGTCGGTGGTAGTTCGAATATCAGGGGGGAGGTCATTCCAGAGGGTTGGGCCCATCACAGAGAAGGACCTACTCCTAGGTGTCGCCCGCTGGCATTGCCTAGCGGACGGCACCAGAAGGAGTCCCTCCCTGTGTGAGCGGATAGGTCGCAGGGACGTGAGTGGTAGGATGCGATATGTTGCATACATTGGATTGAAAGAAACAGAAGGAGCTAAAATGCTTTGCAATACCACAATGAACTTAATACTAGGATTTCTATGCTGACTTTAGTATTCTTAGTTTGAGACTGAGGCTAAAAACAACATCAGAAATGCACTCCTATCTCTCATACACTGTGTAAAAGAATGAAAATTTACTCTCCCCCAAGAAAGGGCCTGTTGAAACCATGTAAAACCCTGTGTATGGGGCATGACATAATGTAACATCTGCAACTCTGTCTCTGAAAGCTTAAGCAGAGGTGCTCTGTAGACCTTTCTGACAGATTCTGTATCACATCAGCAATTTTTAAAAGAGTCCTTGGTGGGAGGGTTGTTAATTTATTTAATCAGTCATTTGTTACATTTGTATACTAACCATCACAAAAACATCAAGTGGTTTGCAACAACAAAATGTATTAACAAACATTAGGATTAAAACATCTCTTAGTCATGAACATCTTAAATTTATATCATTCATGAACTTAAAAACGTATAGTAATAGCACTTATATTTATATACCACTTCACAGTGTTTTACAGACCTCTCTAAGTAGTTTTACCGAGTCAGCATTACCCCAACAATCTGGTTACTCATTTTACCGACCTCAGAAGGATGGAAGGCTGAGTCAACCTTGAGCCTGGTGAGATTCGAACTGCCAAATTTCAAGCAGCTGGCAGAAGTAGCCTGCAATACTGCATTCTAACCACTGAGCCACACCCAACCCAACCAATACCAACACTAGAAACCCCCCCCCCCCAAGTCCAATAGAACTATTTTCTATGTCTTTACAAAAAGCCACAAAGTCAAACTGATTGCGTGTTTGAGGTAAACTTTTCTACAGTGTCAGGATCCTTACAGAAAAGTTTTCCTCTGAGCCTCCATCTCTTAAGCATTCACTTCCAGGAGGCTCACCCGGGATGGATAGCTTTGCACTAGTTGGGTTTACAGGGGATCTTCAAAGAGAGCTCTTTGTACATTACGTGACAGTAATCTAGTTGCACGAAAGTCTCAACTCAGTGATCTGCTACTAACTATATGGTGCCAATTTCCATAGCTAGCATCAGTGCTGATTTACCTCAGAGAATTAGCTCATAAACATAATAGCCCCTTTGTCTTCATTATTTTCCTTCCCTGTTGCTTTCAGCAACCACTAGAAGACACTGGGAGATCCATTTGCACATCCCTAATGCCATGTCTCTGACTCTGAATGTGAGTGTTAAGCTAAAATCAATACTTGAAAATTTCCTTGAATATCCTAAGCTTCCTTCTGGTGTTTCTCCGTCCTCCACCTCCACTCTCATCTACACACCAATTCCATAGATTTATGTAATCATTAATCATCTTGACAAATAAGAGTTTGGTCACCCGCATTCTTCCTGCTGGGTCCCTGAGGCAGTAGCAAATTGACCAAGCTTATTCAACAACCATAAAGAATAAGCTGCAGTCTCCCACAGCAGGAGAGGAACAATTGAACAGTTTCTACATATAAGATAATTTTAGAAGTGACCACCATGGAACTTCATAATGGGAGAAGTGGGAGCTAGAAGCTGTAATTGAAAGCAAACAATGTACCCACAATAGATTAAAATTACAAGAAGAATAACAACATGCTTTTAGGTAGAAAAT
Organism: Natrix helvetica; assembly: GCF_964273705.1. Lineage (NCBI taxonomy): Eukaryota > Metazoa > Chordata > Lepidosauria > Squamata > Natricidae > Natrix > Natrix helvetica. Next base: position 47,742,450 of record NC_138552.1, read on the forward strand.
GCCCAGACCCAAAGTATCTGTTTGAAGGAATTTTTCAGATAAGCTTTGGAAATGAAATAGAAGGTGAGAATCAAGGCGACTTGAAGTGTTGGTAGAACTTTATAACGCCTTGGTAAGACCACACTTGGAATATTGCATCCAGTTTGAGTCACCATGATATAAAACAGATGTTGAGACTTTGGAAAGAATGCAGAGAAGAGCAACGAAGATGATGAGAAGACTGGAGCCCAAAAGATATGAAGAACTGTTGCAGGAATTGGGTATGTCTAGTTCAGGGGTGTCCAAACTTGAGAACTTTAAGACTTGTGGACTTCAACTCCCAGAATTCCCCAGCCAGCATGTTCCCAAGTTTGGACACCCCTGGTCTAGTTTAATGGAGAGAAGGACAGCTGGTCACAAGACAGATGTATTCCAATATCTAAGGGGCTGCCACAAACAAGAGGGTGATCAACCTGTTTTCTAAAGCACCAGAATGCAGAACAAGAAGTAACGGATGAAAACTAATCAAATGGGGAACCAATCTAGAACTATGGATAAATTTCCTGACAAAATAATTAATCAGTGGAATGACTTGCCTCCAGAAATGGTGGATGCTCTAACATTGGAGGTTTTTAAGAAGAGTTTGGACAGACATTTATCTGAAATGGTATAGGGTCTCCTGCCTGAGCACTGGGTTGGGCTAGAAGATCTCCAAGCTCCCCTCCAACTCTGTTTATTCTGTCATTCTAATGACCTCAGACTGACTCAGGCTGATCCGATGCAATGGCAGAATCCAAAATAAGATTTAGAAAGCACTGCATCATTCCTTCTTCACTTCTTGCATGGAAAGGCACAACCAGCTTTAAACCTTTTGATTTTGTAACTCATCTGAATAATTCCTTTTTAGATTAAACACCTGTGAAGGGATGAAGCCATGTAATTTCATCTGAAGAGTTGCAAGAGCTTTCAAAGTCCATATACTTTTTGATTCAGATTTTTCTTTAACTTTTGCAAAGAGAGGTATCTGCCATTTTACTTTTGGGGAACCAAATTCAATTTTAAAAAATTAGTAACCCCTTCTGTTGGAGACAGCCAGGGTCCATTCCAGATAGAAAAGCAGAGAGTTTTTAAGCATGAGAGGAAGTGCCTCCCGATTGCAGTGAAAAGGAGAAAAGAATTATGTAAGCAGAAAATAGTCAAATTAGGAAGAAGAAAAATTAAGCAGAGATCAAACAAACAATTAATTTAAATGTTTAAATGCAAAACTAGAAAAAAAGACTGAAAGACTAAATACAAATATTAGAAAGCATTTGGTTAAAATGCAGTCACACGCCAAAAGCTAAGAACTCAAACTTAGCAAGTATTAGAAATAAAATTTATTGTTGAAGAATGAATCTTAAATTTAAAAATTCCATTTGGAGCAAACGATAATCACATCCAACTCACAAATTTCTGTGACTAATAGGTTGTGATGGCATAATAGCTCAGGAAGTTTTCTTTTTAAAAAGTCCTTTCTATCAATATATACCTTTCTTTTTTTGTACCTCTAATGTGGCATTTTCCAAAAGAATAACAGTTTTTTTTTAATTTACACAACCATTTAAGCAATAAAGGTACAGAAGCTATGTTAAGTACACAGATTTACTTCCTCAGGGATTTTGTCCACATATTCAGAATAAAAAGTCTGAAAGATGTATGAGAGTCTAACTAGTAAGCTTTAGGCTTAATTTCTGATCTGGAAATAAGTTCATTTATAGCAGGGGTGTCAAACTCACGGGTTGGATGTGTCATATGCTGGCGCCTCCCCCACCTGGTTAAGCAAAGGGGATAAAAGTCCCGATATGTCACGTGATGCCGCCTTGACAGCACAAGTTTGACACCCCTGATTTATAGCATTCTTGAAACTGATGCCATGCAAGAAAGAATTTTTTTCTATCAGTTTCCCCATTTTTTGCAATTTTACAGATTATTGTACTTTTCCTCAATTCTGAGATCTCTGCCTGGCATTGCAAAGCAGAAATGGTTTTCAAATTTATTATCATCACAAATATAGTACTAATGTGGACCATTGTGGACAATTATCACCTTGACTCTTCCGTTCCTAGCTCCTCAAAAGGCTAAAGAAACAACCACATTATAGTCTCACTTTTTTGTTGCTGTAAAATTTAAAAGACCTACAGGAAAATTATTTAAGATATTTAAGACCTATCCAGATCCCAAAACTTTGAGAGATGGGGACTAATTTAAATAATCCTTTAATTATAGGAAGAATATCTGACGTCATAAATTAAGCATGACCATGGAATGCACTATTTATACAATACAATACAATACAATACAATAGTAGAGTTGGAAGGGACCTTGGAGGTCTTCTAGTCCAACCCCCTGCCTAGGCAGGAAACCCTGCTTCTATTCTTTCTAATACTTTCCAATTTCTAATACTAGAAGGCCAATTCATCCAGCCCAGCTTTTTTTTTTCTCTGCATTTTGCAGAAGAAGGAAAACTCACTTCCTTAAAATATACATGCTATACTGAAGTTGAAAACTTTTGTAGTCAACTTAATTGCAGTTGCTTCAATCAGTCCATAATGATAAAATTGTACTATAAAGCAATATAATTTTAATCTAAATATAACACCTCTCAGAGTCCTTTTGGATTGCAGAAGCATATAAACCCTAATAAATAAATCACAAGTTCAATTCTGATTGTGGGTTCCTTGATGGTCTCTGAGCTTGGTGGTTTTCTTGCAGACATTTCACTACCAAGCTAGGGAATGTCATCGGTGCATTCAGTGCAGTCAGTGAATTATGTCTGCCTGTTAATTCTAGATTGTCATAGAGCTAAAAAAATATATCCATCAGCTGCTTTAAAAAAAATCCTTCCCCAGATCAGGAACATAAACCACAGAGAAGGTAGGTAGCAGAATCCCTAAAACATTTCAAGATATTGATGTTACAAACAAACATTGTATGCTGTATGCTGTATTATTAAACTATTTTCTTTCATGCATTTATGAACACAAACTAAGGGACGTGGTATATGCAGTACATTGCAGTGAGCAGTGTGCAGATCTGTACATTGGGGAAACAAAACAACGACTTCATAAACATATGGTACAACATAGGAGAACACATCCATCAGGATTAGATTCGGCAGTCCATTCAGTACTGCATTTAAAGACAAAGGCCACTCTTTTGAAAAGAAGCAAAGTCCACATTTGGGACAGAGAGGACTGCTGGTTTGAAAGAGGGTTCAAAGAGGCCATCTATGTCAAAATTGAATACTCAGCTCTTAACAGAGAGGGAGAGATACAATATCATCTATCTCCACTCTATAACACAGTCTTTCATTTCCAAGAAGATTCCACATCCATTTGCACCACTTAGGTACCCGGATGATACAAATAAATATCCAGATGGCCTTAATGACTCACTTAAAGAATGCAAATGACCAGCTGTCTGCAAGGACTATTAATCGTTCCATTTCCTACCATCCAGTCAGAGCTGAAGAAGCTTCTTGAATGAAAAGCAAAACCTCTTAAAAAAACAAACAAACAAACCCGAAAGCCCTGCTGCTTCTTCAAAAAGCACCTTTTGGGACAACCATGACCTGGATGACTCCCCATAGAAATTTCCATTTTATTTGCTTTTATTGCTGACTGCTTGTCAGACTTGCTGAAATATTTGTTTTAGTTTTATTTTAAGGTTTTTGTTGCTATAGAAATACTTTGTTTTCTTTAAATGAAATGAAGATGTAAAACAAGAAAGAAAAGAAGTAAATTGTAAGACAAGAAACAATAACAAACAAAAGCTAACAGAGAGTTACTTGTAGGATTGATGTTTTTTCTGCAAAAGTGAATGCATACATACAAGTTGCTGTTCATATATCCATTTATTCTACTTATTTAAAAAACTCCCTTTTTACGACTCTGTAATCCATGGATGTCAACATCAAGACCAAGGCGCCACCCTGGAAACAGCAAAGGACTGGCCTGTGGTGCTTCTGCCAACAAAAACGGAGCTTGGGACGGCCACCCCAAGCTCCATTTTTGATGGCAGAGGACTGCAGGATGGAGTCTGGGAGGGCCACCTGCAACCCTCCTGAGTCCATTTTCGCTGGCAGAGTTTTGCAGGAGGCAGTTGCAGCTGAAAACGGAGTTCAGGAGCCCATTTTCATTGGCAAAGCACTTGGGACACTGCAGGCACCTCCCAACATGAGTGATATCAAGCTGGCCACACCCACACAAGCCACACCCACACAAGCCCCCTGATGTCAAACACAACCCTGATGTGGTCCTCAATGAAATCGAGTTTGACACCTCTGCTTTAATCCCTTAATTTGGGGTATAGTTGGGCTGACTGAATGGAGCTGAGCTTTTACTAGCCAGATGCTGTCCTGATGCAAGATGGAGATCAGTGCAGATATTTTTTTTCTTTGCACACTAGGAGAGAAATATCTGCCACTATGTAGAAACAAACCCTCAACCTTCTGACTGGGAGGTAAGCATCTTCACCCCTACGCCACCACACCACTCCAATTTATTCTATTTGTTATATTTAGTCATTATGTGTGCTTGTTTACAGATTCAAAAGAACAAAATAGTATGCATTCTATCGGGAATTTACATCACTAGAAATAATTGAATTAGAAACACAGAATAAATATTAACTATATAATTAAGGTACTCTGAACATTTTTTCCTGATTAATGGCCACTTGGCCTGTGATTAAATCTTACTTTTATTCTCCCACAGCAATAATTACTATCTGCAAAAATAAGTTACATTTAAAAGGTCATGTTATATAATAGTTGATGGAATGAACTATGTGGGGGCAGGAATATCATGCTATAACTATGATTATGAGTATTGGTTCTAGGTTTTATGAACAATGACATCTGCAGGGTCTTTCTTCTTTGCAATGCCGCGCTGCTGCTTTCATCATGACCCTCCCTCCAGAGACCATTCATCCTAGTATCAGACGGAAGAATGCAATTTTTTTGCAGATTAGAAATAAAAAAAAGTAATAGATTGCCTGTAAAATACATTCTTCTACTTCGTCGACATAATAGGTTCCTTTGTGCTGTTAGAGAGAACCACTTATTTATTGCAGGCTGCCTCAATCATTAGAATAACTGCAGAAGGCTTAGGCAATAGAGTTTCCAAAGAGAAAAATAAGAATAATTAAAGTGAGCAAGAACCAAGGAAGCAATCATGCTTACAGCACCCTGAAGAAAGAAAAAACCAAATTCAATCACATGGTACTGCCACTATTCTAAACGGGCCTATTCTTGTGAGTAATAATAATAATACCATAATGCATTTTCAGTGTATTTTGAAATGATTTCTTGAAAGCCGTTATTTAAAAACATAGTTGACATCCAACCAGCATATTTTGCAGGGATATTTTGAGGATAGATTCCTCAAGTAACTCTTCAGAATCTTTCAAGCAAGTATTTGTTTCATATGCCAGCATTGGAGAGAAGAATAGAACTCTTCAAAGGCAGTGAAGCCTACTCTGCATTGTTTGAAGCTGAATATCAGGGGAATAATATCTTCATCCCTGAATGGGTGTTGAATAGGTAGTACAAATAGTACAATAGCAAAAATATATTCATAAACATTTATTTGTAATGGCATCTGCTTCAGGAGAAGTGAATATAGGGGTGTATGGGGAGGTATGGAGTATGGGGTGCCTTTTTGTTTGTGTATCATGGTGTTTTTCAACTTGTGACCACAATTGAGCCCAAAATTCCTGTTGTAAAGTGAGATAGTTGTTAAGTGGTTTTTGCTTCATTTTATGACCTTTTTGTCACAGTGTTGTGACCCGCCAGTGGCCAGTGCAACTGGCAGCAGATTCGGACAGTGAGGAGGTTGGGGAGGAACATGGCTCAGTCCTGGAGTCTGGGGAAGGCTCTGAGGAGGGCTCTGTGTCAAAGGCAGAGAGGGAGGCAGAGCCATATGCCAGATATCAGCTGCCTTCAGAATCAGACATCAGTGAGGCAGACAAACAGCTGGAGCCTATTCCCAGTGTGCACTTGCGCAGAGTTGCCAGACAAAGGGAACAGCTAAAGAACAGGGGTCGAACAGGAGTAAGGCCACAGGTGGATGATGAATGACCCCTCACAGAGGAAATAAAAGAGGAGCGAAAGGGGAGTAGAGTTTGCAGGAGACAATTAGTTTGCTTAATTGATTTGTGACTTTCAGACACTCCTTGCCAAGTTTTGCAGATATTGGCCTGACAGTTCTCTAAATCAGATAAGGTCTGTGACTGTAAATCCTCCCTTGAAAGACTTTGCTGGATGTGAATGAGCAGAATTCACAGTAAGTTAATAAAAGGGGCTCTTGGGAAGCCTAGGTCAGAACATACAGTTGTTAAATCACTGCAGTTCTTAAGTTATTACGACGGTTGTTAAGTGAATCTGGCTTCTCCATTGTTTGTCAGAAGGTTGCAAAAGGCAATCACATGTCCCCAGGATACTGCAACCATCATAAAGATGAGCCAGTGAGCATATGAATTTTGATCAAATGACCATAAGGATCCTGTGATGGTCATAAGTGTGAACAATGGTCATAAATCAATTTTTCAGTGCCACTGTAACTTTGAATGGTCATTAAATGAACTGTTGTAAGTCAAAAACTACCTGTACTAATAAATTCAGAAGTATTCTTTTATAGAATCAGAACATTTTCTTCCTACTTTCCTTTAAAGACCAGTGTTCCATTATGACTACCGTGTTTCCCCGAAAATAAGACAGGGTCTTACTTTCTTTTGATCTCTGAAATAAGCACTTGGCCTTATTTTCGGGGAGGTCTTATTATTTTTGAGGTGCAGGAGGCGGCGAGGGTGGTCACCTCATGGCTACTGCTGTGTTGCAATATTTTCAGGGAGGGCTTATTTTCAGGCGAGGGCTTATTTTAGTGCATGCACTCAAAAGCCCGATTGGGCTTATTATCCAGGGAGGTCTTATTTTCGGGGAAACAGGGTATTTATATTAATGTATGTCATATATTGCTAACAGAAGCTCCGTATAAATGTTGCCAAAATAAAAGATTCATTCCAATTCCTGTAGGTCCTTTACGTACGTGAAATGAAATTCACCTTTCTAAGAAACAACATAACATTTTGATATATTAGAACAGCTCCACTTATATGATAGACAGCTATATAATTTTTTTTATCATAAAACAAATCAAGTTGTTCATAGATTTAACTTGTGTATTCTGTTTTTATATTAATGTATGAAATTTAAGATGCTTTGCATATTTTTCTGTGCCTGTCACTGAGAGCTTACTCTTTACCCCCCCCTGGGGAGGAGGGGAGACACATAATGAAAAAAATGTAAGCTGACAGGATAAGAAGCTCAAGAAGTTGCAATAGCAACAACTGAGTCATAATATTTATTTTATAACACTGATCATACTGTATTTGTTCCGAGGCATTAAGTTACAGCATTGAATCAAACAGCCAACTGATTTAATTTCAATACCTGAAAGCAGAAAACTAGCTTAGTTGAGGTATCATGTAATGAACAAACACTTTTTCAACATGTCACCCTTAAGTCCCTCCTTGCTATCTGTGCTTGAAGCACATGTCTCATTCTTTCTAATTGTAGGGCCAGCCTTAAATAATTATATGCTCCTATAAATAATAACCATGATTCCATGGATTCACTGCTATATGTTTTAAAACATGGCTCACAAGGAAATCTATTGTTTCTAGCTTGAATAAAATATTCACTTAGTTAATCAAATGTCTGTGGCTGTTGAATTTGCAAACAGGCTACAAAAGCTTTCCAGATGTTGTGGGGTAATTAGTGCCCTTAAAGGAAACTAGAAATACTTCATTCCTGTTCAGATCACCGAAAGGTTATCAATCAGAATGAGAGCACCTCACATTTAGACGAATGGAAACAAATCCAGAATGTTAACTACACAATATGTATTTACTGCATTATGCAATTCAGCCTTAAAATATGCAAACTCATTTCTTCTGTATCTGGATAACTTCCACATTCTGTTCAAAGACTGGCATATCTCTTAATGTCCTTGTGAGTGATAGCTTTGCTCAACAGTCAACTGTGTTTCTCAAAGCTGCGAGTTGCTTTTGTTTCTCTTAAGCCTCCTTAAACTACCCTGCTCCTTTCCTATTAAAAATAGATGGTATTATTTTCCACTTTGAAAGTGTCATCTACTAATATGATCTACTATCAGAAGAAAGTAGCAAGTTGCTCTTCATCTCAGGGGGCAAAATATTATGAATAGCATTTTCTGTATGAGGTTCCTTATGATAGATGGTGATATACATTTTTATAAGTAAATAACAGACAAATAAATAATAGATACAAATATAGATTCCTTTAGGCTAAAACGTTTAGATGCTCACAATGAGAATCTATCTGGCAAGAGATGGAATTTAAGATAGATAGATAGATAGATAGATAGATAGATAGATAGATAGATAGATAGATAGATAGATAGATAGATAGATAGATAGATATTCATTCATTCATTCTGGATCCATCAGTTTTTTCCTAATTTGAAATAATGTGCTTTTTGTTATTGTTTATACCTTGATTAGCAATGATTACAAATGAATCATTTTAGTCAATTACATTGTAATTGCTTGCTTAATTGTGTTTTAAATATCTGAATCATTTTCTGTTATGTTTTCAGTGTTCTTCAGTGATTTGTCACCACTTTGCCTATTTATTCCACCAAATATTTATGCAATAATGGTATAAAAGAACCCAGCTTTCAAGCAAGTTAAATTAGTAAGGGAGAGACAGGGAAGTTAGCTAGCAAGAAATATGTGATGCACTGTAAATTAAAAATTGACACAAGGTATCACAAATATTAAAGAGAGGGTTTAGTGGATATTATAATTAACCATAATTTTATTTTATTTTAGCAAAACTACTTGTTGATTCCAAAAACAAACAGATGTTTAAGTTTCTACAGTGGTTTATTGTCTATACTGATTCTAAAATTAATATAATTCATTCAGGGGTAGGCTTCAAAAATTTCAACAACGGATTCTGTGCTTGGTTGCCGGGTGGGCGTGGGCATGGTGGGCATGGCCTAGTCAGCCTCCTGCACCATGGTTGGGGGATGTTCTCCCCTCCCCCAGGCTCCAGAGGCCTTCCAGGAGGCCCATTTCCCCCCCGCTAAGCCTCCGTAAGGGCCCTGCACTTACCTCACATCCAAAATGGGCCATGTGGAGACTCCTGGGAGAGGCACAGTGGGGTGGCAGCAGTGGGGGCGCAATGGGCAGGGCCAGCCAGGAGTGGGATTTGAAGGTTCTGCAAACTGGCCATAACATTAGCTATGGGCGAAACCATAAGAGCCCACCCCTGTTTTTATTTCACATCCTAGCTTTGGCATTGCCAGTTAAATTTATGTAGAACTTCTGCTTTCTGAAATCAGGTACCAGATTATTGTAGTCATTATTAGGGGAAGTTTGAAATCATCAAACCAGATTAAAGTCTTTCTCAGAGAGCTCAGAACTTCATAGGAAATGTATTTTATATGTTACAGTTCTGTTGATATTTCTTTTATATCTAATGGCAAAGGCAAATCTCAGAAGTCTTTAAGTTTCATGGATGGTTTCGAATACATTGCCTTTGCATTCAGAACTCTAATGGGAAAAATGTCATTAGAGGGATATTATAAATACAGGTTAAGGTTCTCTAATCTTTTGAGTGTGAAAGTAAATATAATTTTGCTCATACCAATTGATGTGTTACAGTACTTGGATAAAAAGGAAGCTGTACATTATCTAGGAGCAATTCCCATTTTTGAGTGCCATCATATTATAAGGCAATGAATAAAATTCAGGTATTGCAGTGAAATTTTGTATATAATCAGAAAGATATTTCATGGTACATCAAGAGTTTAAAACCTTAAGTTCGTATCCCAGAGATGGGTTACTGAATGTCATTTTTGATACTTCATGGAAATTAGGAAACTCTCTGCAGTTTTAATCTATTTGCAAAAGTATATGGCCAAATAAAGATTGATTTGATCTGATTACAAAAGAACAGAAATTTCATTACCTTAATTTTAATTTGCTTTGAGTCCTTAAGATGGAGCTATATTAAAGATCCTACACTACGTTGGAGCCACTTTAAATCTAAATTTCATTTTTTAAAATAATGTAGATAAGGAAAGAAAAAAGATAAGACCAAACAATCATTACAGCATTATAGATTGCTAATATAAACACTGATGAACATTTGATTGCAACAATCTAATTATTTGCAAGCAGCTAAATTCTCTAGATTGGTACAGCTGCTATTCACTTAATTTGGAATGCTCACTTCACAACCTATGCTATTTTTTCTCATAGTTAAAAACATTATGTCTTCCTATAAGTAAAGGTTCTCCTTGCACATACGTACTAGTCATTCCCAATTCTAGGGAAGTGTGCTCATCTCCGATTCAAAGCTGAAGAGCCAGCACTGTCCAAAGACGTCTCCGTGGTTATGTGGCTATCATGACTAAATGCAAAGGTGCACAGAATGCTGTTACATGTCTTCCTGTAGATTTTGTATAAATATTATTAAACAGATGGAATAGGCTACATATCCAACCATAAAATTGATTTTAATGAATGGAAATATGCATTGCAGTTTAGAATAGATTAGATAAAGAGTTATAAGAGTTATAAACCTTGATAAATGGATTTAAACTAGTTCTGCATCTGAAACATATCATATCCTTCTAATGGAATGGGTGCCAGATGATTGGTTCAAGCAGAAAGAGAGTGGCTTGCTTATAATTCTGATTTCTCCGTAGTATTGGTGAAATACTATAGCAAATATTTTAGCCTATAGCAGTGATGGCGAACCTATGGCACACAGGACATGTGGAAGAGCGCACGCTCACATCGCAAGGATGCAGAGGCCGAGAGCTCAGAAGGCGAAGAAGATGACAGCTGCTGCATGCACAGTAGCCGCGCCCAGCCGGCGCGCAAATTCAAACCGCATCTCCCACCTTGTACTATTTGCAGAGGAGACCATGCCAGATCATTTTGCTGTCTCCACGACTCTATCTGCCAACGCTGCGAGAGAAAGGGGCACATCGCCAAGGTTTACCAAAGCAAGCTTCCCCCAACGACCTGGCAGCCACAAAGCCGACCTAACCACCAGCAGAGGCCTGACCAAGGGGCATGGCGGCCATCACCACAGCACTCAGAGGGTGACAACAGAGTCACCCATCACACCCCAATTGGCCAAGCCCGCACAAGACGGTCAAAGAAGCTGAAGGTCACAGTCCCCATTGAGGGCTCTCCATGCGATATGGAGATCAACACCGGGTCATCACTGACCATCATGCCATGGTCTACCCTGAAGCAGGTTATCCCTAGCCTGAAGAAATAACATCTATGCACTCCTGACATCCGCCTTCGTGATTACCAGGGGGACTGAGTCCCCATCGTGGGCCAAGGCACCTTCCAGGTGAACTTCAACCACTTCAGCAGACAGCTCCCGGTGATGGTGATCAGCAGAAACCTGCAAAGCCTCCTGGGGCTTGACTGGTTCGAAGCCCTGAGGCTGGAATGGAGAGAGCACCGATGAACTACTCGCAGAACCTACCCCCGAGACACCAGTTTTTTGCATTGTCTGTTTAGAGACTGGCTCCATCTTGCTTAGTGACATTGCCCGCCATTTTGCCAGATACTCCAAGATCAAACAGGTTTTGAACTGGGTGGTGGAGGGAGTGGCCCAAGGGGCCTGTTGGGTCTGATTTCAAAATGTATTATCATAAGAGAAATAATCTGTCTGTTGTTAAAGGATGTTTACTGTGGGGGGACCGAGTCATTGTTCTACCCAAACTGCACATTGCAGTACTAGAGGCTTTACATGTAGGGCATCCTGGAATTGTCCGGATGAAGTCTTTGGTTACGTGTGGTGACCTAACATGGACAGGGAGATCGAAGAATGGGTGGCTACCTGCACACTGTGCCAGGAGTCCAAACCAGCTCCCCCAGAGGCACCCGCTAAGGAGTGGGAGTGACCTCAAACACCATGGTCTAGGGTGCACATTGACTTTGCTGGCACAGTTCACGGCCAGACATTTCTCATAGTTGTGGACACCTACTCAAAATGGTTAGAGGTAGTCCTGATGACCTCCACTACAGCAGAAGCAGTAATCAAGGTGCTACGGAGACTTTTCTCCATGCACGGCCTGTCCGACGTCTTGGTCTCTGACAATGGGCCCCAATTCATGGCCATGCAATTTGAGATCTTCCTAGCAGCTCAGGGAATCAGCCATGCCCTGGTCGTGCCATTTCATCCGGCCTCCAATGGTCAGACGGAAAGAATGGTGAGATCTGCAAAAGAGGCCCTCTCTAGGATGGGCCCAGGACATTGGCAAACACGGGTTGACCACTATTTGCTAATTCAGCACATCACACCCAATGCCATTACAGGGAGAAGCCCCTCCGAGCTACTCATGGGTCACCAGCTAAGGTCCCACTTAGACCGGCTACACCCAAATTATTCTGCCTCATCGACCCCAGGCTCCACAAGCAAGATTTGGACATTTAGCGTAGGGGATTCAGTATAAGCCCACAGCTACGCCGGGGGAACTCTGTGGATTCCTGCCACGGTGATAGGCATCACCGGCCCTCGCTCTTACCTCCTAGAGCTCTAGAACGGTAGGAATTGGAGAAGGCATATTGACCAACTCCGTGGCCGCCTCTCCAACTCCACTCTTAGACAACCAGAGGAAACTCCTGCATGAGTTAGCCAAAGCCCTACCCAAACAGAGCAAACACTCACTCCTTCCATGGCCAGTTCAAGCCCGAGGGTACTGGGAAACTTATCTGGTTATGTTGCAGGCCCGCAGTGAGCTCTGAGCGAACCGGCTCTAGAAGCTCTAGCCGCGGCCTGTGAAAGGTTCCAGGAGCTTCCACCAAGCGGAGCTGCAGAGCAAACCAGTCCGTCCGACCTGTCCAAGGAAAACAGTCCTGAACTGTGCAGGTCAGGCAGAGCTACCCAAAAGCCCACCTACCTGCATGACTACATAATAAGTAGGATTGTTCCATCCAAGAGGGGAGGGGTGTTAGATACTTGCTCTAACTTCAGTGGTTTCCACCAAGGTCCTCTGTTCCGGCGGGAACAGAGGTTTAATCCTATTGGTCGAAGGGCCTGACAGCTCCCTATAAAAGGGCTGCTGTCAGACTCAACCTTCGCTGGATTGTTCTCACTTGTTGTACTTAATAAAGAGCTGTTGTTACCGTTAAGCCTTTGTGTGCTTATCCATGACAATCATTCACATTTCAGATTAGATTTTTGAACCGTGATTTAGATGTAATAAAATAATAATAAAATAATAATAATAAAATTTTATTTGTTAGCCGCACCCTCTCCAGAAGGACTTGGGGCGGCGTACAATAAAAACACATAAAATACAAGTATAGACAGTACATAACATAAATAGACGTATACGTGGAGGAGGTAGACAGATAAATGGAAATAGAATTAAAATTGCAATTTAAAATCCCCTAAGTAAAATTACAAGATTAAAAACCCGTCAGGAGCGATATGATCAAACTATGGTTGAGCCAGGCCAGCTACTTGTGTCTGGGTTTTAAAGCATTCAGAAAACCTAACCAGTGATATGATACATATACTTTGTAAAAAACAAAAAGACAACCAAAATGTGTAATATTAGCTTTGATTGAATTATTCTAGTCAGTTATTTCTACCCAGACTTGATTTTATAGTGTGGTAATTTTAATGTGCTATAAAATCTGAGACTCCGTGTTTCCCAGAACTACAAAATGCTATTAAGATTCTTCCACCCAAAAGTGTCAGGAGTGTAACCTGGAATTATTTAGGACCAAAAGCTGGGAGTTAGAAATAAAGATCAGACTGTGTTGAGCAATTCTATACAGATAGTCCTTGACTTACAGCAGTTCATTTAGTGACCATTCAAAATTTCATTGGCATTGAAAAAAGTGTCTTGGGACTGATTTTCACACTTACAAACATTGCTACAATCCCATAGTCATGTCAAATACAAACACTTGCCAACTAACTCATATTTATGACTGTTGCAGTGTCTTTTGCAACCTTCTGATAAGCAAAGGTCAATGGGGAAGCCAGATTCACTTAACAACCAAATTATATAGAGTGTAATTATAAGACCTGAGTGCAACATAAAAAGTAATAGGTGAACAATCATTAAAGAAGGATCCAATCTAGAACTAAGGACAAATTTCCTGACAGTGGGAACAATTAATCAGTGGAAAGACGTATCTCTGGAACAGTGGTGGGTTGCAGGCGGTATGTCCCAGTGTGGGTGTACCGGAGCCTCCCAGAGCACCGGATACCGTTCTGGTACGGTGCTCTGGAGAGCCCACCTGCCTGCCCAAGCTCCTTACCTGTGCTTTAAGACTTTGGTGCTTCCGCGCATGCGCATGGCACATACAGCGCCTGTGCGATGCTCCACCAAGCAGCTGAAATCACGGAGGCTTGCAGAAGCATTGCAGGCAAGTACGATGCATGTGCACGCTGCATGCATGGGCACATGTGCCAAGTGCATCCCTGTGGGTGATGCCGGGGCCGTTCCAACTGTACCGGTTGGAATGGAATTTGGAACCCACCACTGCTCTGGAAGTTCTGGGAACTCCTTCACTGAAGAGATTGGGAGCTCCTTCACGAAGAGATTGGACAACATGTGTCCAGAATGGTATAAACTCAAGGCCTGGGCTGTGGGGGCCAGTTCTGGCCCACAGGGTGCTTAGATCTGGTTGTGGGGCCACCATAGAAACAGTAAAGGACTGGTCCGCGGTGTCTCTGCCAGAAAAAATAGTTGGGAAGGCCCTACATGTGGCCCTCCCAGGCTCCATTTTCAGCTGTGATGGCCTCCTGCTGTCCTCTGTGAGAAAAAAGTGCAGCTCCCCCCCCCCAGCTCCATTTTTGCTGGCAGAGGGTGGCAGGAGGCCATCACAGTTGAAAATGGAACCTGCAACCCCCTCTTTGCTGGTAGACTGCTTGGGTCACCACAGACATCCCTGACATGAGTGATATCAAGCTGGCCATGCCCACCCTGCCCACGGCAACCCCGGCCCCTGAGGTGAAACACAACCCTGAGACAGCCCTCAATGAAATTGGGTATGACACCCCTGGTATAAGGTCTCCTGCTTGAGCAGGGAGTTGGACTAGAAGACCTCCAAGGTCTTTTCCAAACCTGTTATTCTATGTACTCTGTTCTAGATCCTCCCATAGTATAATATCAGCAGTATGATGTCCAATATGTTTAAGTTCTCTAGTGAGTAATCATTCGTATATATGAAGCATCAATTGCAAATCAGCAATGGCTTTGCTGGAAATCTTTCAAACTGAGATCAAGCAGCTGTTTATTGTTAAAAAACCACTAGATATTGATTTAATGTGTTGTACTTCTTGCAAGGAACTAGTTTTAATTAAGAATAACACCCACTTTCTTGGACCAGAAGGGAGAAAGAAATGTCAGAGAAGAGAGCTTTGTGAAAGCTTTACTTAAATAAAATTCACAGTTGGTTTAGAGTTTGCTTGAAACTATAAATAATGCCATATTCTTGAAATACTAGCTATATTTTCTAAGGATTTTTTTAAAAAAGAAAACTTCAAATTGCCTTGTGTCTTTTAATTAAAGATGGAAAATTACAGATTTCCAACCATGTAGTTTACTCACAATGATTTTTAAAAGAGAAACACTTTTTTTTCAAGCTCAGAATAAAGCTGAAAAAAGTCAGACATGAGTAAGAGGAAACAGCTGCATTCGCATTCATGCAACGTCTAAAACACATCTTCTGAATCATTTTCAGAGTCCGCACACTCCCGCTATGTCATGCCTTGCAAATCATTGTTTCCAATCCCTCATTTCCTAGTATGAAAGGAAGTGTTTTAGAAAATGGACTCAGCCTACAGAGTCCAGATTCAAACCCACAAGTAGTTAGGAAATTGCATAGATGTCTTTGAATCAATTGCTTGATTGAAATATTTAGATCAGTCTCTGAGTAGGTCTGTAAAACCTCAGAAGCAGCAGCGGGATTGCTGACTTCATAGTTCAATGTACATTACAGTCCAAATTCATGCAACTGAATTAATTCACTAAAGCAGGTTTGTCATACATTTGCATTTTATGAACACATCCACAATCGTACAAGACTATTTCAGAGAAACTTTCAGGTAACAGCACTTTGTTCCTGCAGGAAAAAAAGCAATATTGTATGTATGTATGTATGTATGTATGTATGTATGTATGTATGTATGACATTGCTGTCATTGTTATCTTCCCCATCATCATCATCATCATCATCATCATCATCATCGGAAATTAATAATCCTTAATCCTATAAATCAACATTGATTCCATTTTCAAAACTCTCTCCAAACTCATTTATCCTGGAAGTAAGATGGCGGGTGAGTGGGTGGAGAAGTAATAATAATTTTTAAAAACCTGGAAGCTCTGTTAGGAAAACTGGTGATCTATTTGATAATTGTTTGGGAATAGTTAATATGTCTATGTTGCAAAAAGAAAATGAAATTACTTACAGTATAAAGCTTATAGAGCTCAATATTTAATTAGAGAACTTAGTAGGAAATCATTGCTTATTAACATCTACTGTATCTTGTGAAATTTTAAATTTGGTTTTACAATTTAAGAAACAAATAAAATGTGTTACTTATATTGTAAGAATAATAAATGCAAAACAGTAATGCAGCATCTAAGATTCCTACCAAACAATTGAAGTTAGTCTTCTCTACTATTTCTGTACAAACATACATTACACAGAGCTTTCTAAATGGATATGTGGTGACAATATGGAGATATGTTGCATAATTAATTAGTGATAAGGGAAAAATGTCAGACTCAAGCTCAAGAACTAACAATTCACATAGCTGAAATAAGACACATTTCAAATTCGGTTTTCATGAAAGCTAGGCTACCATATAGGCATTGCAAAAGTCTAGAAGATCATTAGGTGGAAACATGAGTCAAAGTTTCTTGCAACCCATTTGCTACCATCTAGTAATCATCTCTATTTCTGAAGCCCAGAAATTTCATAGACTATATATGTGGCCCAATTAAAATAAAATAATACTTGCATATAAACAAGTGGGTATAATCAATGACCTTGGGTTAGTGGTCATTATACTAACCAACATTGCTGTATTAGAAAGAATACCAACCTTGTAGAGTTGAACCACATTTTAATAGGATTTTTTAAATTAGCACATAATGTCAGTAAAATCATTTGGAGGGGGTGTCAGTCTCAATTCCTGGTGACCAGAGGTGGTAATCAGCAGGTTCTGACCAGTTCCGGAGAACCGGTAGCAGAAATTTTGAATAATTCAGAGAACCGGTAAATACCACCTCTGACTGGCCCCGACTCTATCTATTCTCTGCCTCCCGAGTCCCAGCTGATCTGGAAGGAATGGGGATTTTGCAGTAACCTTTCCCTGGAGTGGGGTGGGAATTGAGATTTTATAGTATCCTCCCCCTGCCACACCCACCAAGCCACGCCCACAGAACTGGTAGTAAAAAAAATTGAATCCCACCACTGCTGGTGACCTTGCTGTTTTCTTGGCAAGGTTTCAGAAGCAGTTTGCCACTGACTGCTTACTAGGACTGAGAGAATATTAATGGCCCAAGGTCTCCCAGCTGGTTTTGTACCTAAAGCAGAACTAGAACTTACTGGCTCCCAGTATCTAGCCTGATACCTTAACCACTACACTAAACTGAACCTCCTTATAATCATAGACAATGGTAAATGTCATCATGCTATTTATATAGACTGAATATTCATTCGCTTTCTTCTCAACAGTCTTCAGGATTGATGAAATGCAATGGTGGTGTCTTCCACCTTGTAGGGCTTTTCCCTATATAGAGGTTATGCTATAATACAATAATACAATAGCAGAGTTGGAGGGGACCTTGGAGGTCTTCTAGTCCAACCCCCTGCCTAGGCAGGAAACCCTATACCGTTTCAGACAAATGGCTATCCAACATCTTCTTAAAGACTTCCAGTGTTGGGTCATTCACAACTTCTGGAGGCAAGCTGTTCCACTGATTAATTGTTCTAACTGTCAGGAAATTTCTCCTCAGTTCTAAGTTGCTTCTCCCCTTGATTAGTTTCCACCCATTGCTTCTTGTTCTACCCTCGGGTGCCTTGGAGAATAGTTTGACTCCCTCTTCTTTGTGGCAACCCCTGAGATATTGGAATAATGCTATCATGTCTCCCCTAGTCCTTCTTTCTCTTAAGCTAAACATACCCAGTTCCTGCAACCATTCTTCATATGTTTTAGTCTCCAGTCCCCTAATCATCTTTGTTGCTCTTCTCTGCACTCTTTCTAGAGTCTCTGCATCTTTTCTACATCGTGACGACCAAAACTGAATGCAGTATTCCAAGTGTGGCCTCACCAAAGCATTATAAAGTGGTATTAACACTTCACGTGATCTTGATTCTATCCCTCTGTTTATGTAGCCTAGAACTGTGTTGGCTTTTTTTGGCAGCTGCTGTACACTGCTGGCACATATTTAAATGGTTGTCCACGAGGACTCCAAGATCCTCCAAGACTCCAAGATGCTGTTTGCAACTAATTAATGAATAAGGAAGAAAGTTACATTAAAATTACTAACGAAGGTGACCGTCTGTAGAGAAACCCATTAGTGATGTCATTTTCTTCATTTCTTCCAAGCATTACAGTTTCATCCCTTATTTCTTTTGTTTTATTTCACATCTCCTGTTATGGCTGCTGTAATATGTTTATTTTCCAATATCTCACTTGAATGGCTCCAGTTCACTTAATATGGTAGTTAGCTCAGAGTTTCTGAGCCCCTGTCATCCATAGCAGAGACTTTTAATATAAGCCAATTTTTGTGACTATTAAAGCAAGGACTGGCAATGGACATCAACAGAAAACATAATATGGTAATTGTATTGTATTATGCAAGTGAACAGATAATCTTAATTGTTGGCTTTGAGCTCATCCCAAAACTATAGTTGTTTCACATATGGTTCATGTGTTACTAAGCCATGGTTTGTTTTAAGCATGATTTGTTGAATAGGCCATAGTTTGTAGAGTCACATAATGTCTTAAATCAAAAGCAAATTGAACCAAATATGATTCAGTGCTATTATGGTTTAGAGCAGGGTGTCAAACTCACGTCATCACAGCAGCATCACATGACATACCAGGACTCCCACTCCCCTTCACTAAGTGGGCATGGGTGTGCCTAGCATATGATGCATCTGTCCTGTGGGCCGGGAGTTTGACAGCCCTGGTTTAGAATGATATATACTCAGAGTCACCAAGTCGGATTATTTGACTACTTAGGTTTGAGTTTTTGATATTGTCTCTCAAAAAGGAGTCTTTTTCTGCTATGTTTTAAAATGCCAGGTGCTGAATCTGACACTGATTGTACATAACAAGATGTGCTTTGCCTTTGAAGGTATGCTTCTTCCATTCTTGCATCCATTTTGTAATAAATGAAACCTTAAAACCTTAACAAAAATCCATGCATAAGTGCTTTATTAACAAATTCTGTTTACCCCTTCCCATCCTCCTTCAAACAATTTAATTGAGTGCCCTGTTTTTCCTTCTAATTCAGGGTTTCCCAGCTTCCAGGACAAAGACCACTACCGGGCCATAGCCTATTCAGAACTAGGCTGCACAAGCAACAGGCAAGTGGGTGCTTATGCTGGCAAGTGCAGCTCCACTTGCCCAAGCAGTGAGCATTCAAATGCAAAGTTCCATTTGCGCAAAGGGAGCTGTGCTTGATCACGTGTGCACCTGCCACTCACACAGAACCAGGGGTGGGATCCTACCAGTTTAATAATAATAATAATAATAATAATAATAAGAATAAGAATAAGAATAAGAATAAGAATAAGAATAAGAATAAGAATAAGAATAAGAATAACAACAACAACAACAACAACAACAACAACAACAACAATAATAATAATAATAATAATAATAATAATAATAATAATAATAATAATTTATTAAATTTCTAGACCGCCCCCTCTCCCCGGAGGGACTCGGGGCGGTGTTTACCAACCAGTTCGCTGAGTGCATGCTTCTGCCATGCAAATCAGCTCCTAAAGATAGGTAAAGTGCAGCAGCAGACGGGACCACTTGCTCATGGGAGTGAACCATTTCACTCCCCGCTGATCTTCGGAGCTACAGTTTCGCCCAAACCAATCCAAACCAGTTGAATCCCACCACTGCACGGAACCATTCCCTCTACCCCCCCCCCCCTCCACCGGGCCTCTAAGCCAGAAAGGTTGGAGTCCACTGTTCTAACTTCACAGTTTGTTAATGTGATTCTCATTCTTTCTCTCTCCCTCCCTCCTCCCTCTCTCTCCAGAGAAAAGAATTAAATATGAATGTGCACTCCTCTCTTTTTGAAGAGAAGAATCTATACTTGCAATCAGAACATATATATTAAGATTTTAAGAATTAGTTCTATAAGGAGAAGACAAGGAAGCCTGGATTCTTTGGTAGCATGTGGTCTTGTTATCCTTTCTGCATGCAGCAACATCCACTTTTCCTATTTGAACAACCTGTATAAACATTTGGGAAATTAAATGTCTTAATTCTGGATGATTAATTGTACTCGGGTAATGTTAAGATAACCCATTTTTCTACCCATCCTGATATCAAATTGTGATATTCATATATATTCTCCAAATATTCTATTCTGTTCAGATAATGATATATACATTTTGGAAGCAAATCTATTGCTTGCAGTCTATTTTTAATGAAGAATCATTAGGAGATCAGACTTTTTCTTTGATAATTTGAAACGAGGAGCATTAAGAAAAGACAAGCAGCTTTGGAACAAAAGCAAAAGCAGTCAATAATGTCTAACGTGAATTGCTATTTTTCACAAATGCCAGCCCCCCCCCCACACACACACACACTCCAAAGACTCTTTTCTCATTACAAGGGTTACAGCTCACAGAAACAAATAAAAGAGAAGTTGACATTTGCAGGGGAAAAGCAGTTAAAGGGGCCTAAACAATCTTCTAAAGAATGTTCCTCGGCATACAACAGTTCATTTAAAGACCATTCAAAGTTACAACAGCAGAGAAGAAAGGGACTGAAGATCAGTTTTCACACTTAAGATCACTGCAGTATCCTGCAATCATGTGATCAAAATTCAGATGCTTGGCAATTGGGTTCATATTTAGGATGGTATTTAGGATATTTAGTGTCCCAAGGCCATGCAACCTTCTGACAAGCAGAGTCATTGGGGAAGCCAGATTCACTTCGTCTTATTAACTTAACAACTGCAATGATTTACTTAACAACTGTGGCAAGAAAAGTTGTAAAATACAGCAAAACTCACTTAAAGACTGTTTCGTTTAGCAACAGAAATATTGGGCTGAATTGTGTTATAAGTCAAGGATTATTTGTATGACATCCCTTGACACACCATTACTATAGCAATTAGAGGAGGAAGTTTGGTGTTAAGACCAGTATTCAACTAGTTCTCTCCGGTTCACATGAACCAGTAGCAGTGGCTGCGGGAGGCTCTGCCCACCCGCCCCAATGTAATACGCGACCTGCGCATGCGCAGAAGGCAATATGCATGCACAGACATAGGGTGAGCAAGGAAAGCAAGCGCACATGTGCACTCACATTTACAAACTAGTAGGGAAGGTAAGTGAATCCCACTGCTGGTTAAGACTATACAGTACAGTGGTGGGATACGACTGGTACGCCCGGTACGGGCAAACTGGTGGCTGCTGGGAGCACCAGGTACTGTTCCGGTACAGTGCTCTGGAGGGCCTACCCACTTTACCTGTATTTGAGCCGATCGGGGCTTACGTGCAAGGAGCATACTGCGCCTGTGCAACGCTCTGCCAAGCAGCTCGAGTGTCGCAGAGCATCTTGGGTGGTAAGTACTCAAGCATGCACTGCGTGTGTGCTGCACGTATGCACGTGGTGGACACCCGGCCCCGTTGCACCGTACCAGTTGCACAGGGATCCGGAACCAACCTTATTGCCTCATTGAAGTATATTCAGGCCAGCCATCTTACAGGTTCCTGCCCAAATTAGAATCACTGTGCAAGGCCCATTTCAACCATGAAGGAAAATCTAACATTAGAAGCAGTCAGTGGAGCAGAGACATCACTGTTAATTGTTGCCAGAGCTGATTAGGAAATCTGTCTCTCTCTGTCTCTCTGGGCTTTTCCTCCTCCACTGAGTTCAACATACAACATTTGTTGTCACCATTGCCCATCCCAATCATGCCTGTGGTGCAGCTGTTCTGAGTCACTGTTGATTGGGGTTATGTTGATGGACTCTGCCATTTGTTAAAGGCACCATACCTGGATTTCTTTGGTGCTTTCCTCCTTCAGTATTTCACCAGCTAGAAGGGGGAAATGGACACCTATCAGGACTTTGCAGCATGCAGAGTTCGGATTTCACCTCAAAAGTCTGCCTGGGATTTTCTATGGTGAAGAAGCTTTCTGTGACACATCCAGATTAAAACAATCTCAAAAACGTAAGGCACATATCAGGGAAGAAATAGCCACCCAGAGGACAGAAGCGGGTCATGTATTGTTTTTGTCCTCTGAGTGGAGAATGAAATTGACTAGCTAGTAAGGAACCAAATCTTCTCCTTCAAAGGGAAAGTCCCTTAAGTATGGAGAAAGGGTAATTGAAACTGACCATATGAGGATGGTGGTGAATAAACAATAAAATATATCCCTCATTATTCATTATAGCCCTCCTTATTTTCTTGACTAAGAAAGTCTAAAGGGATATTCATGATGTCAAAGTGGTAGGCCAAACTGGATGATCAAAGCCATGTCCTGATTTTGTTCACTAGATACCTGAAACATAACTTAAAAATAGACGGTGCTTCCATCTCTCGTAGAGAGCCGGAGTGCACAGTGGTTAGAATGCAGTATTTCAGTCTAATTCTGCCAACTGCCAGCAGTTCAATTCTCACTGGATAAATGTTGACTCAGCCTTCCATCCTTCTGAGGTTAGTGAAATGAGGGCCCAAACTGTTGGGGACAATATGCTGATTCTATAAACCACTTAGAGCGGGCTATAAAGCACTACAAAGTGGTATATAAGTAAGTGCTATTGCTATTTACATTCACCATTTTGAGCATTGCCATGGTTTTTTAAACAAGGAAAATAGGTTTGTTGCATCGAAAGATAAAGGTACAGTTCAGGATATTATTTGAGTGCAATGGTGCTAGAATAATCCTAGTTCTTCATACGAAATAGTGGAATTATGTTCTTCTATCTTCTCCCTTGTTGGAAGCCTGGAAAGAAAATGAGGTCTAAGGCAAAAGCAACATTCAGAAGAAACCAATTTCCAATGCCTGGAGATAAACGGTTATGCCAAGCATGGAGAGTGAATACAGAATAAGGGGAAGATCACTCCCAACACTCATCTCTGGTCTGACAATGCTACAGTTTTAACATATATTGAAATCAGGGTGGAGGAGAGGGAAGAGGAGATTATTTTTATATCAGCATAGCTAATAACTTCAGGCTGTTCACAAGTGGACTAGGAATGTGAACTGGAAGTGCTGTAGGGAGAAGAGGCAAATTTGATGTTGTAACATTGTTAAGTTTAAGACGGAGAGTGTTACTGGTTTTTTCTTTCACAGACCTTGATCATTTTTCTACATTTTTTTTTATTTCCTAGCACTTTCCCCCCAACAGCAAGCCTGGTCCCATTCTATTCAGTTTTTGGAGCATTATGTTGTCAATTGGCAGACTGCTGAGCCTCATTTTATTTAATTCTTTTCATTACTGCAAAGAATAAACAGTTAAGAAAAACATGCAGAACATGGCTTCTGAAAATCTTCCAATCGGTTAACAGCAGATCACCCTGAGTCTCATGAGATCCATTTTACAATAATACAATAGTAGAGTTGGAAGGGACCTTGGAGGTCTTCTAGTCCAACCCCCTGCCAAGGCAGGAAACCCTATACCGTTTCAGACAGATGGCTATCCAACATCTTCTTAAAGACTTCCAGTGTTGGGGCATTCACAACTTCTGGAGGCAAGCTGTTCCACTGATTAATTGTTCTAACTGTCAGGAAATTTCTCCTCAGTTCTAAGTTGCTTCTCTCCTTGATTAGTTTCCACCCATTGCTTCTTGTTCTACCCTCAGGTGCCTTGGAGAATAGCTTGACTCCCTCTTCTTTGGGGAAACCCCTGAGATATTGGAACACTGCTATCATGTCTCCCCTAGTCCTTCTTTCTCTTAAGCTAAACATACCCAGTTCCTGCAACCGTTCTTCATATGTCCCCTAATCATCTTTGTTGCTCTTCTCTGCACTCTTTCTAGAGTCTCCAGAGAAGAGCAACAAAGATGATTAGGGGACTGGAGACTAAAACATATGAAGAACGGTTGCAGGAACTGGGTATGTCTAGCTTAAGAGAAAGAAGGACTAGGGGAGACATATGGCAGTGTTCCATTTTTGACCAGTCTCATTTGTTTCAGAGAGTTATCTCAGTGGTGTATAGAATTCCAGACCTGTCCAGGTGATTAATTTCCAAACATTTTTAAGGTGGTACAGAATAGCAACATTTGACAAAAATGTAACATCCTTGTTTTAAGGATCCGTGCTGTCCCTCCTAGTGCAAAAATTCAGAAGTGGTTTTGTTTATTTTTGTGATTTGTTTGCTTTCAGCTAATGAGTCAACAGTTACTTCTGCTGCTGCATGCTGAGATCCCAAGATATACTAACAATAGTAATTGCAATAACAGCAACTGTTTCATAAATGCTGAGCTTAGCCTTTTCCTCAGCATCTTTTGAGAGCAGAGCTGAAGCTGAGCAGGTAACCTGTTTTTCAGTTATACTAAAAGTGATGGGGGGGGCAGGTTTAGAGAAAACCCTTGCTTTTAAAAAAAAATAGTAGGAGCTTTCACGAGAAAATATTATATGTACTATAATATATTTGCTGAGATTTTCTGCAAACGAATAAACCCGAAATACTGAGTATCAAGTATTACAAGAGGCAATAGCACCACCTGTTGACCAGTAATGGAAACAGCTAATTCGTTATTTGCTTATTGTTATCAACAGTTGTAGAGTTGTGCAAAGTTTGAAGAGGTGCTTCTCTGCTATGATGTTTTGAAGCAAAGTATCTCCTCAAATCTACACTGCAAAACAAGGTGGAAGTTCTGTTTCTCAAAAGTGCAGCACAAGTCAAAATGAAACTCTTTTGCTTTGAGATTTCGGGGTTTGAGAACTGGTTGCTTTCCAGTTGCTACTGCGTAGGAATTAGGTAACAGAATGACACCTCATGGAAGTGCCCTTCCTTTGTCTAAAACAGGGCTGTCGAACTCGTGGCTTGCAGGCCAGATGCGTCACATGCTGGTCAAGCCCACGCCCAGTTTTGCAAAGGGGAAAAAAGTCCTGATAAATTGAGCGACAATGCCGTGACAACGTGAGTTTGACACTCCTGGTCTAAAACAAGCATATGTAAAGACATATTTACTCCTGTTGTTGTTCCAAGGTGCTGTGATCTGGTTGCTTGTTTCTTGTTAGATGACCAAAAAAATCTCCAAGTAAAATTGAATGCATATTAATTGATGGATGAAACAATCCCTTTGCTTCCTCCCCAATCCCACCCCAAACACATAAACTGGGATTTCTTATCTTTCTATTCATTTTCCAAGAAAAATACATTTGGTCACATTTTTTTAAAAAAAAAACTTCATTAAAAAGTATCTAATTGGTGTCTGTAAGTCTCACTTTTAAAACTCTTTATTGGAGCTTGTGTCTTCTTAACAATAAAAATGTAAAATAAAAATAAAAGGCAGGTGAACACATATCAATATTATAATTTCAAAACTAATTCTATTTTATTTGAATCAACTACTTCCAATGGCAAATAAATAAATGCCAAGGACATCAAGTAGACTTTTCAGAGGTGGTGTAATGGTAGGGTGTTGGATTGAACTAAGGTGGCCAGGATCGTTTAGGTATGTTTTAAAAAGTTAAGATGATGGGCTTTATGATACAATCAAAGCCATGCCTGTTTTCTGTGTGTTTTCTGTGGCATACATAAAAAAATAGGCAGGGATTTGGTTACTCTATTGTGGCTGCCATCTTGATTTTTTTTCGACACTCCAGGACACCACTGAAAATAACTTAAACTTAACACTTCATCATAGCCATTCTGGGTAAGTAGACACATCTTCAAACAAAACACTAAGTTGCACTTACTCCTTATTTTTATTCTATGGGGCATATGTAAGAGTCAAAGACAGATACAGACATGGATGATATGGATAAGATGGTGCTTTGCTGCATGCAGCTTCTCATCTTCAGAATTTGAAATGCATATATTTTTTTAAAGCCATGGTGTGGAGAGTCTGGAAGACGCACAGTTGTCCCTAAATACTCAATTGCCCCCATTGTATCTCCATTGTTAATCATTTGCAAGGATAATGGAGTCCATAAAATAACAATGGTTGTTTAAGTGCCACAGAGCCACAGACATCATGTGTGGTGTCCACATGTATGTCTATCCTCCATTTTAGCTCCAGGGTTAGTCATTTGCAAGGATAACAGAGTCCACAATACAAAGACATTAATGCCAACTTTGAAAAGTGCTTTAATCAATATAAATAAATTACATGGGTTCTCACTGAAGAAAGTAAATGTTCAAAATCATTTACATTGTACGATTATCTAAAATAAATTCCTCTTTCATTTAAAATATTGTGCAAAAAGTATACAGTATAGACACAACTGCATGCTGTCCAGTCAGATTATTTGTATAAAGTATTGCTTTTTATTTCTTTGTTTCAGAAAATATATTCCTGACATACTACATGTCAGCACTCAGCAGAAGCCTGGGAGCTGCATCCTGGAAACTTTTAAAGAACAGTTTATTGAGTGCAAATAGAACAGTTTTCTATGGAAGACAAAATGTCTTTATATTTACAGAAGATTTTCTGGCAATACAATCTGATTATCTTGTTGAGGAAACCTGTATTAATCTATGGTGACGTTAATCAGAAAGAGATTGGTAGCATCTTTTCCAACGAAAGCATTTTATTAAAAGGCAAAAGCTTTCTTGGCTGCAGATGCACAGAGTGGATAAATTGATATAAGGTTTAAATTGGGGTAAGGCAGGCCAGAAGATGCAACAACATTCCTTCTATTCAATATTCACAGTAGTTGAGAGTTGGGCAGCATTCAAGTTTGATAAATTATTATCTATGTCATTATTTATAACTATGCTTCCAAACACTTATGAAGTTTAAATATTCTGAAATAAAGGTGTTTAAAACGCAGACAAAAATAGTCTGCATAGAAAAATATGCATAGCAAGGTTACTAATGAACTGTCTGCTGCTTTCAAGTAAGCAACTTTTTAAAAAATGATTTTGGAACAAAATAAAGTACCTTTTCTAAATCATAAGGGGGAGCTCCAAAGCAATTTGAAAAGTGCAGTATTACATTTCTATGCAGAAGTCAAAGGCACATCTCTGAAATATAAGCATGCTGGAGTAGCCACCAACTACATACATACCTCAAGGTTCAACTATTGAAGGCACCTCCACAACTTGCTTAAAATGAGGTTAAGTGGTTTTCTTTCTCGACTTTTTTCATTTTGCAATGATATTACAAAACTGTCCATAGAGTCAGACATTAATATAATAAATCCATATTCTCAAAAAAAAATTGAGAACGTATGTAACCACTATAAAATCATTTATCCCTACAGTGACTAGTATACACTGAGCATTGGAAAAGGAAATACCAATATATAGATAGATAGATAGATGATAGATAGATAGATAGATAGATAGATAGATAGATAGATAGATAGATAGATGATAGATAGATAGATAGATAGATGATAGATAGATAGATAGATAGATAGATAGATAGATAGATAGATAGATAGATAGATATAGATATAGATATAGATTAGATTAGATATAGATATAGATATAGATATAGATATAGATATAGATATAGATATAGATATAGATATAGATATAGATATAGATATAGATATAGATAGATATATAGATATATAGATATAGTAATAAAACTATTTTGCCATACACAATCACACACACACACACAGTAGAAGAGGGAGAGAGGGAAAGGAAGAGGGGGTGGGAGAGGTTAAGTTATAGCTCCTTTCCCTGATTTAGTACCTTGTTTACATGTTGCAGTTAAAACTCCCATTCAACAGCTTTATTTACAATGCCCATTTGCTATTGACAATCCAACCCATTCTCAGATAACAATATGAAACAGAACAAGGAGATGAACACTATAGCAGGGTAGTATTCCATGCTTCATAAATACAAGTAACAATGGTCTCTCATGATACCTGCAGCCAGAGATTTCTTATAAATATAGGCCAAAATGTCACTTAGCATTTATGAATCAAGGGAATACTTGAAATGCCAAGAGTGCTGAAATTAATACCTCAGTGCTGAAAGTCTTAGTCACAGCTCATCAAGTCTTTGGAAATTGCCCAAGAGCATTTTGAATAATGCTGGAGAACTCCAGTTTTGATTTCTGAGTGTGTTTAAACAGTTATTGGCTCAATGTGGGCTACTCCCATTGTTCTTAGTGAACTGAGTTGATTAGATCTGTCTCTGTTTTCATACCAGCTTTAGGGCAGTTCTAAAGGCTGTAACCTAGCAATAGCTAGGTTATTAAATTGGCTATAATAGCTTCCAGATTATTAAATTGGCTATAATAATCTTGAACTTCTCCTTGACTGATTAAATTGATCAATCCTTAAAGGAAATGATCTGTATCTCTTTGCAAGAGGAAGTAATAATGCTTTCACTAATGAAAAAGTTCCTTGACATGAAAGATCTGTACAATTATAGGTCATTCTCAAATATTCTAGTTTCGGGAAAGGTGAACAAGAAGATAGATGCCTTGCAACTTCAGACAGATGTGAATGATACTAATTTTCTACCTCTGTATGAATTAGCCTTCAGTTGGTCATGGTAAAGAAACCTCACTGGTTCCTTGGTAGACGACATGTCAGAAACTGAAAGGGAATAGTATAAACTGCTGGAGTTCTTGAATCTCATGATATCTATTTAGACTGCCTGGCAGGACTGGGCGATGAAGGCATCATTTATAATAGCCAGTGGTGGGATTCAGCTAGTTCGCACCTATTCATGAGAACCAGTTGTTAACTTTCTAAGCAGTTCGGAGAACTGTTTGTTGGAAGAAATCTCATTTTGTTTTTTTCCACTTTACAGGGCTAATCCTGTAAGGAAGGCAGGAAGGAAGCATTCTGGTGTTGTTTCTAGACTAACCTTTATTGCCCTGCTTAGAGAAACTGCCTCTCCAGTTAACCCTTATTACATTGTAACAGCTAAGGTGAAGTGCCCATTAACCTGAGTGACGTTGAGTTGGCCACGACCACATGGTCACATGACCACAGAGCCATGCCTACCCAGCTGGTCATTAGAGAACCAGTTGTTAAATTATTTGAATCCCACCACTTATAATAGCCCTAGTACTGTCACACTATGTCTAGGATGTAGTGTCAAAGGACTACTGCTCAAGTCCAGGGCTGACAATCTTTGATGATCCTCAGAGTTCCTTTTTGGGGAAATTCAGCTGAAATTTTAAGTGTCATGCTGACAAACCTAAACTATCCTCATCTAACTCACCCAACTCCAAGGATACAAGAGGGTTGAATGAGGAAAAATATACTGAAGTAAAACTTGGAGGAGATGGTGATATTGTTGGTAAATAGGAAAATGTATGTAGGAGGAATTGAGATTCAGCATCTTTCAGATGGAGTTCCACTTCCCAAAGAAAAAATAAGTTTTCTATCTGAGAATGGTCTTTGATTCTCAGCTATCATTGGATTCATACATGGTAGCTGAGGTAAACAACACCTCTGAATATACCTAGTATATCATCTGGGACTTGTTCTGAACCAGTCAGATTTCATGATGGCTATCCATGCCTTGATTATATCCTATCATGACTATCCTCATATACTTAATGTGGGCCTACCTCTGGAAATATATCCAGAAATTGTATTTGGAGCAAAAAAAAATCTGACAACTAGGCTTTTTCGGTTCAAGCATTATATGATACCTATATCAAAATATCTGCATAGGGGCAGTTGTTTGTTACTAGGCACAATTTAAAGTAACAGAATAACAGTTAGGAGGGACTTCAGAGGTCTTCTAATCCAACCCCCCCAAGTGTCGACCTTGATCCCGCTAATCCTAAAGAGTTTAGGATCTCACTATCTGAAGGACTGCTCTTCTGAAGATGACCTTTAAAAGTCCAATTTTTGTGACATGTAAAATTGGGCCTCTCTGTGTTGTTCCACATTACACGGTGTATTTCCTTGGGAATAATACTTGGCCTCCACTCTTTCAGCATTTAGAAAATTAATGGTTCAATGGTTTAAGTGTGCATGCCAAGGTTAATTTTAGTAAATGTTTTTACTCTTGGGCAATTTTTCTTTTAAAATGGTTTGCTTCTCATCCAAGATGTTTCTTCAGCTCAGAGTTGGATGGTGGGGAATTCCACCACTTGGATGAGAAGTGAAACATCTTCAAAGAAAAACCAGAAAGTCCAGTTGCCTCTTGAAAAAGCACCTTTAAGACAACCATGACCTGGATGATTGAGAATCCCCATAGACATTTGAGCAATCTGATATTTTGAGGTGGGGACATTAATTTTGGAAGCTGCCTTTGAGTACATACCAGAGTAGAAATGGAGACATTAATAAATTACTTAAAGGTATAATTTTTAAATGTATTAATATGAAAAAATGGTAACTACTTGGTTAGTAGTCATGTTAACAGATTTAATTTTATTTCATTTTGTTTTTATCTTGGCCCATAATCCTTTCAGTGTCCTGAGTCCTAATAGGCAAGATGGTGGCACTCAGATTAAAAGATTGAGCTTGCCTTTTACATGCCAAAATTGAAGGTGCTTCTTTCTTATCATACTATTGCCATGTCCCATGGAAATCTCTTATCTTCCTACAAGCAATTAAATGAGTTTCTATAGTTCATTTTTGGTTAAAATATTTAGACATTCTAAACTACAAAAATCGTACTATTCTCTTGAGTGAGTAAAAAGTTTCATGTGACTGAGATACTCTTGAAGTAAAATGGATTTAAAGTAAAAGTATATTTATTTATTTTTTAAAAAAGAATTAAATGACTTGCTCAGAGTCCTCCAGTGCTGGTAGTCAGAAGTTACAGCTGCCATTGGACATCACTGAGATTTTTTCTTTGACATTCTCTAGAAAGAATAGTTTGTTCCTCATTCAAAGACGCACTGAAGTGCTTGTTTGATCTTGTGTCTTCAAATCTGCAATCTCTGGGGGAGGCTTATATAACACATATGCTGTGATAGTAAAAATTAGAGAAATTGCTTTGGAACATGCACCTGCAAAAAAAAATTAAACAAAAAATAAATTAAACATTGATCTTAATTTATCTTCTTGCTTTAAGAGATGAAAAAAACGCAACCTTCTAGGCTGCCATTATATCAATAGATTTTATATGTATCCAATAGGTTGGATCTGCACTGCTTAGAAGTCTGAATAAACAAGACTTGCAAATTACATGGTGTTGTGTACCGAGCCGGTCTACCAGTAGGTGGCGCTGCGTAGACCTTCTTTCATTGGCCCATACATCCGGCGGGAGAATCCTGGTTACCCTATTGGTTCCCCGACTGACGGCGTTTGTATAAATTGCTGTCAGCCGGGGATTGTGTATCTCGGTTTTAGTCAGTTACTGTTGCTTTTAAATAAAGATTAACGTCCAGCAGCCTTCTTGTTCTTCTTGCCTTGGAACACAAAACTACATAGGAGCTCCCATGCTCTGATCTCTGCCAATTAACACTTTTCTTTGATTAAAACTGCCAAACTGGTGTTTGATCCATTCAGCCTGTAATTAATTAATATTAGATTGTTTCAATATAAATTTCAAATAATTATGGTTCTGGACTTGAATTGGCTCAGTTAGACAAGGTGATCTCTATTACAGGTAGCTTTCAACTTATGACTGTAATGGAGCCTCCCATTGCAGTCATAAATAATTGTAGTCGTTGAGTGAGATGCCCACATGATTGCCTTGCTCAATGATCCCTACGGTGGCTCTCTAAGTGTGGTCATTAAGTGACTGTGCAGGTCATTAAATGAATGAAGCAAAACATCTGCCTACCAAAGGAGGGCAGGAAATTCTGTTCTATGCACAGAAGGAAATTACTTCTCCTCTCTGTGCATGGTTGGCTGGGGAATTCTGGGAGTTGATGTTGCCAATGTTGACAAACACTGTTTTAGACATTAAAGATCAAACACTGATTGTTTTAACATAAATTTTGTTTATATACCAAATCAAAGAAATGAGAGAATGAAATAAATTATACAAGTGTAAGCTGATCCCTTCAGCATATTTTCATAATTTTAAGGAAAACAAAGACACTTACTTATACCAAATAGCAAATATGCCATTTTGATGTTGTTATAGGTCCAACATGCTCCTGCACGTCCACATCTATCTATAGACCAGAGTGTGCAAGAATGGTCTATTGAGACCCCAAAAAGGATCGGGCCAGGAATAGTGCCTGCAAAAGATGGAGTGATACAAAATTATAACAAAATACCAGCTACGGATACTGAAACCATAAAATAGAAAATAAAGATTTTGAGAGATTTATAAATGTAAACGGCAAATTATCTCAACAAGAAACCCTTTGTGAAAGTTGCAGGCAAATCATTTAATGTATTTTTGCATAATTTTTAAGTGACTTAAAGTTAGCCATTTTTAGTTCTCCCTACTCCTCCCACCAAGGGTTTCATAAGAGCTAAATCTTCAAAGTGGCTAAAATATTTAAGATGTTGGCAATCTCATTCCTAAGTTTTGCAAATTCTCATCAACAAACAATAACATTTCACGTGGTCTCACATGAAAATTAACATTGCAAGTAAGGTGGTTTTGTGGATACTTCAACATCTCTTTATAGTTTTAAATCTCATTATTAGGGAGTCGGTCTAGGCATTAGCTAGGGATGAATGAATCTTGATGCTTCCTTAACCACTGATGTTCCTCAGGAACTACTTATACAGTTTTTCTGATACACAGTCTCTTTTTATGGAAACCAGGTCTTCCTGAATTGTGAAATATGTTTTCCTGGCTGCAGTTTGTTTCATAAAAGCTATGAAACTACCAGTGATTGCTTACTCGACCTTTTAACCCTATTCAGAAAATAGATCAGCTTCCTTTTAGAAAATACTATCTTTTTCAGTTAGGTCAAGACCTAAAATCTGTTCTCCTGTTTAACTTCCTCTTCTTCTTCCAGAAAATGTGGCACAAATGATGCCAGCAATTTCTTGCTGCCTCTGTGCATAGTTTCACTTAGCCCAGTTTTTTGGCCAACAGAGAAGCTAGCACAGCAGCATGATTTTGGGGAGATTAGAGAAAGCTATGCAGGCTTTTGTGAGTTGCTTTGGAGGAGAAGAAGATGTAATTAAGAAGATTACTTACAAACAGAGGTCTTTGAAAATAAAGAATGCATGCTATAGAATTATAACATATTGCAGTAAAATTGTATTGTATAGTTTGACATTTTATTATAAGGAGCAAAATGAAAAGCAGAATATATTTTGGGGATGAGAAAAAACTATCTTCCTGTTTTTAGCAGACTTGTATAAAGCAATGCATGTGAAAAAATGGAAACTTGGGCTAAAAGTTCTCAATGAAGAATTTTCAGTCAAATTTATGATGGTCAAAGCCAACCAGGAAGGGATGGATTTCCAATAATAATAGTAAAATTTGGAATAGTTCTCTCTCTACTATAATCTTCATAGTACCTAGTAGATCAAAACAAGGGCAATAAATTATTACTCATGCGTACTTTGAAGAAGAAGAAATGACAGTCAACAGGAACCACTTTCAAATTTTTGGTCAAATTTGATCTGCCCCTTAAATCTATAGTCCTTATAGATTTACAATATTATTCCTACCATGAAATTTCTTTTGTGAAGTTTTAAACTTACCTAGAATTCGTAGAAAGAGCATATGAACACCTAAAGCAAATGATCTGTGATTTTCTGGCACACATCTGTAAATCAAAGTTAATTTCAACATTTAATGTGATATATACTATCCTTCAACAGATACCATGATATGATTGCTATTCGTTTAACGATGTAATGTATTTCTTGAAACTGCAGCGTTAAAACAGAAGGCAAAACTAATACTAAAGAAAAACTTTCTTCAGGGGAAATATCACCATAGAGACATTATGCAAGACTATTACGCTGACAGTTAGAACAATTAATCAGTGTAATAACTTGCCTCCAGAAGTTGTGCTCCAACACTGGAGGTTTTTAAGAAGAGATTATATACCATTTGTCTGAAATGTTATAGAATTTCCTGCTCAAGCAGGAGGTGGGACTAGAAAACCTGCAACGTCCCTTCCAACTCTGTTATTCTATTATTCTTTTCGGTTACTTTTTAAATTCTTAGCTAGAGTTAGAAATTCTGTTTGAATGTATTCAGCTCAATGTTTCAAATAGCTGGACATCCCAGTACATTTGTGGAGAATCTACTGCTGACCTCTGCATTCTTGAACACTTTCTTCAACACTAGGTTGTCAACTTAATTTCCCAGAATGCCCTAGCACCAGGAAGCAGACTCAGGTTTTCTCATTTGCATATTATGGAAATAATTTCCTCACTGTACAAATAGTTTGGCGTGTTTGCAAAGGAATGGTAGAAGAAACAAGTTCATGTTTTTTTTTAAAAAAAATTCCTACACTGCATTCCATTTTACAAAATTTAAAAAATAAAATAAAAGTAGCCTTATAACTACCTGAGAATGGCCACAGTTGTTGGTGTAACGGCCATAAAGGTAAAAACAACAGCGAAAAAGAAGAAGCTAAGGAACCAAGGTAGGACTGTGCACTTAGATTTACATTTCCCAGAAGTGGCTCCGTGGAAGGTATTCTGAATTTCAAGTACGGGATTCACAACACAGGAACAATTGCTGTAGTGCTATAAATAGTGTGTTAAAAAACACAGACAAACAAAATAAGTAACCGATTTGTCCAAAATTAATTGAAAATTCATTCGACAGCAAAATGAATTGATTTCAAAATGTTACAGATATACACAGACAACATATAGCAAGATTGAATAACTTAACTATTCAGCCAGTTGTAAAATAAAAAATGTTCTTGTAGCAAGAGAGTTCTATTTCTAAAAGTAATTGTGGAACATTTGGTGATCAGGGATCTACCTTCATATCAAAATATACTGTCTGTTCAGCCAGTTCAGTGGCCCTTAAATAAACCAATGGTGCCACATCTAAATTCTAGGTATGATATCCATTTCCATATGTGGATCTTTTCTCTAAAATCCAAATAGCTGTTCTTCTGTTCTCCACTTTGCATTTATGTCAACGGAGAATATTAAGAACACGTTAAGTTCCTGGTATTTTCTGAGCTTGGCTGTTTTCCTGCAGATGTTTGGTTACCAGATGTTTGGTTACTACAGGAAAACAACCAAATTTAGATAGCACCAAGAAACCAACAGTTCAACACTGAGTTACATATTATTGCCTGCTAAACTGAAATAAAATGTTGCAGCTCCTAATATAATTGCTCTTGTTCAGTGATTAGTCTAGCAAGTCATGCCCTCATTGAGGATAGATATTTCATTTGTCTTCCTATGCCCCCTTGTTACTGTCTGGGTTTCTTGTCTGTTTGTTTATTTTTCCAAGTAGTCTAACTTAGCTACTGACTTGCCCAAAGTTCAATGTATTGCTAATGATACCAATTGGATAATTATAATGATTATTTTCCAAAGCACCAGAAGGCAAGACAAGAAACAATGGATGGGAACTAATCAAAGAGAGAAATAACCTGGAATTAAGGAGACACTTCCTAAAAGTGAGGACAATTAACCAGTGGAACAGCTTGCCATCAGAAGTTGTGGGTGCTTCATCCCTGGAGGTTTTTAAGAAGAGACTGGACTTGTTTGAAATGGTATGCTTAAGCTAGGGGCTGGACTAGAAGACATCTAAAGTCCCGTCCCCCCAAGCTCTATTCTGATGGATACATTTTAAGCCAGACACATGGCTAAATCATTTTTAACATTCAGAACTTAGATTTGATGTAGAGTGAGCATCCACTTTCATAGCACAACATACCTTTCCATGCTTTTGAGGAACAACAGCAGTACATCCTGCATAACATGGAGAAAAATACTGGACTTCATCTGCACCACATATAGGCAAAAAGTCTGAACGCAAACATCTACAATGGGCATTGCAGGGTGCTGTTAAGTTTAATAACATGCCTGTGCTGAAACAGAGAAATAATACATATATGAAATAAAGAATAAACTTTCCATAATAGCATGTTTTCATTCATTAATAACCATGAACAATTGGAGCTAAATATTTCTAAAGTCACTGCAATGTGCGTGAGATTTTTTTTTCAAAAAAGTTATATTCTTCATTTTGTAAAGAAATGGGAGACTACTGAAGTTCATGGAGATGGTTTCTAGGTAGCCCTTGACTTATGATGGCAATTGAGACTGGAGTTTTTATTGATAAGCAACGTGGTCATAAAACATGCCACATGACCACACCACTCAGCAATGACAAGACCTATAGTCCATCTTGCCATTGTTAAGTGAGGATCATGAATCACTAAGTGAGCACCTCTCATAATTCCCTACTGGCTTCCAACAAGCAAACTCAGTGGGGAAGCCACCAGGAAGTTGCAAGTCTCAGGCAGTTAGCATAGCAGGCCATCAAGCAGCTGATGGCTGCAGCAAGATGGGGGCAAAGGGATGAATTGGTGGCTGGGGAGCTGTGGCATGAGTGAGGCAGGCTTGGGATGGCTGCTGCTGGGTGGGAGATCTGCAAGTGGCCAGAGAGGCACAATACAAGCACAGCAAGTCTTGTGAAGGACTGCAGAGAGGTATTCTACTGGTTTGGATCAGTTCTCCCGAACCAATAGCGGAAATCGCAGGTGGCCCCACCCACCTGCGCCCGGCTCTATGGCATCCTATTTAGGCCATTTTTCACCAAAGGCGCATGCGCGGAAGGCTGTGCACATGTACAGAGGTGGCGCTTGCAAGCGAAGTGAGCACATGCGCAAGCTCGCATTTGTGAACAGGTAGGGGAGGTAAGTGTATACCACCCCTGGTGGGGCGTAAGAGTGTGTGGGTGGCAGGGGAGGCATGGCATGAACACAGTGGAGATTGGAGTAGGCGCTGATGGTTGGAGGAATGTGTGTGAGGGTGGACGAGTGGCTGGAAAGGTTCGGAGTGAGTGCAGCAAGGTTCAAGGAGAGGGTGTGGGTGTGGGAGACATACCTGAGCAACTTGCAACCCTTCCTTTTCCAATAAGAAAGCCAGCAGGGAAGGTCACAAATGGTGATGATATGGTTCACTGCAACCATCATAATTATAAACCAGTTGCTAAGTGCCCAGATTGTGATCACATGACTGTGGGTATACAGGTAGTCCTCAACATATAACAGTTCATTTAGTATACCATTCAAAGTTATAACAGCCCTGAAAAAAGTGACTTAGGATAATTTTTCACATTCATGACCATTTCAACATCCCCATGTTCACATTGATAAAACTTAGATGCTTGGCAACTGGCTATTATTTATGATGGTTGCAGCGTCCCAGTGATGACCTTTTCTGACCTTCGGACAAGCAAAGTCAATGGGGAAGCCAGATTCACTTAACAACCATGTTACTAAGTTAACAACGGCAGTGATTCACATCTGTGGCAAGAAAGTTCGTAAAATGGGGCAAAATTCACTTAACAAATGTTTTGCTTAATTGTAAGTTGAGGACTACCAGCACTGGGGCAACTTTTAAAGACTTTGAGGACTGATTATAACTCCCACCTGTTCAGCTTTGTTCTTACTTTGAATGGATGCTGAATGAGGGACTGTTAACTGAGCACTATCTGTAGTGTCATTGGGAGAAGGAATGAGGACTAATTTACAAAGCAAGCATGTGAATGAAAAGTGAATTGATTCACAAAAACATAAGCTCTGATGATGTAGTAGAGTATAATAATAGTTGTAGTTGTTTTGTCTTATGTCTTCTACTTTTTCTTATTTGTTTTCTATGCTTTGCATGATACCACTTTTCCCACAAAGACAGTGTGATGGAAATATATTGTGAACACTGTTTTCATCAACATCAATACGAGCAATTTTGATTTAATGTTTCATTATCTCTGAGATGTATAAAAATATAAAGCATAAAATGAATTCTGAAGAATGTTTGATTTAATTCCCATCTTGTGGCCGTTATATATTTCAACATATACTTTTAATCATATACTTGCCCATTATATGTTTCAGAAACACCAGCAAATGGTTCATTCCCACATTTAGCAATTGCAAACACCATGTTTAATAGTAGCGCCAGCGTACAAGTAGCAATAATAAACTTGATTATAGTTTTGCAATTCATTTGCAGCTTGGAAATTAAGGTACCACTTATGATTTGGCCAAATGCTGCGCCTGGGATTAAGACAAGTCCTAACAAGAAAATAAAGGAAAACAGTTATCAAAGTAATAATTTCACTTAAAATAAAACAATAAATATATTCACTACTAAAAAGAGAACTAAACATGGTTATATTATTGTTATGATAAGCAATCATTCTTTAACTTTTCTCTCTCTTTG
The DNA here is from genome assembly GCF_964273705.1 of Natrix helvetica. NCBI lineage: Eukaryota > Metazoa > Chordata > Lepidosauria > Squamata > Natricidae > Natrix > Natrix helvetica. The sequence continues at coordinate 47,781,123 of NC_138552.1, forward strand.
CATTTTTATGAATTATGAATTATGACTAAAAAAGAAATGGGTTTGGAATGCTAATCTGTGAAAAAAATACATTTTCATGCAGTTACTCGTTACATATATAGCTGTGTCACACAAACAAGCTTAGCATATCTATATGACTGAATCAATTAACCCAATTTCAAAATTTATATGACACACTGAACCATAAACCTAGCTCTCACACTGTGTTTGCACAACACACTGAGCTAAAAAGTGTCCAGTTGTCCAGTTTATAGTTCAATTGTTTTTTTTTTAAATACAGTTACTACAGTGAGATAAAAGTACAAACACCAATATCCCCACTGTTAAATAATTTCTAAATACTTATTAAATTCATCTTTCAGAGTTTATGGGCTTTATTGGCACAAATTTCATTTTTGTTTTCCATGTGCTTGGCTATTAAAACTTCATTTCAGATAATAATGCCAGTTCACTTAACTGGTTGTTTCATGGGATTACACATGTGTGAACCAGCTTTCAGATATAAAATGCCAAAGATTGTACAACACTGATCCTCTGTGATCACATCTCTACTTCTTTCCTGACTGGCATGTTCTCTCACTCAGTAACATGTTCCTGATTTTAAGTACAAGAAAGCAGGTAGAAAGAGCAACTAGAGGCAGTTCCAGGCTCCTTACCTTCCATTCAAGATGGTATCCCAGTAAACCGATTGTTAATCAAGGATCTCAAACAATGAACACAGCACTGAAATGCCATTTTACAGAAAGGTTTTTTGTTTGCTGAGGTGCTTAGAAAAGATCAACTGATTCCCCCCCGCCCCAGGTCAGTGCCCCTCAAGGGACAATAACCTGAAGAACAGTAAATATTGTTTGGATTCCCAAATTATTCTGATTAGTTTATCAAAGAAAACATATTTTTCTGGACATAAAATTCACAGAATTCAATAGGATAGTTTCTAATAAAACTCTTAAAACTCTAGCCTTTCTTTCCATTGTTTAGTTTTCTTTTTTCCCAAAGTATTAAATCTCATCATTAACAAAAATTAAAAGGGGTTTTGTGTAGAATGAAGCAAATACATTACCTCCTAAAGTAGCTGAATAGCTAGATGTAAATCCAAACTGATTTTCTATAAATTTAGGCAAGAAAGTTGCAAAACCAGTAGCGACTAAAGCTTCTAATGCAGCAGCTACTACAAGATACATCAACACGGGATTTCTCAGCAGCATCTAGAAAAGGAGGGTTGGTTAAGTTCCACCTACATATTTTAGTTAGATTTCTTAAATCAATGTTATGTTACATACAGAGTGCCTGCTTAGATTATTCCACAAAGAAATTGATCTATTTTTTTTTAGAATACATTTTCATTATAACATCAGTTTTGCTATTCAATCTATCATTTTAAAACTGTTAGAAATGTTATCTCCTTCTCCATCTCTTCAATGAAAAACAAGAGAACATTAAGAAGAAAAACATATTCTTAGTGGACTATTTGGGCAGAAAGACTCCAGGTCTACCTATTATCATGCTAATTAATCCAATTATTTGAATCTATATCCTGAATTTCAGCTAGTCAAATTCGGTTTGAGCTTTGAAATTCATTTAAACCATTCTAGAATTAATATTTACCCCCATTTTCATATGACTACTTTGGATATATTTATGAATAAACTTTAGAAACATTCTGTTCTTTACAAAACAAAAAAGAAATCCCTCCTGTTAATCAACTACCCTTTTTGTTGATTTTCCACATATCTGAGCCACTATTTTAGCTTCCTTGATGCTGTCAAGAGATAAAGATGTCAAGATACAGGTGAGTAATGCCTAATTTTGACTTTTGCACAAGTTAGCAAAGGGGGGGGGGTCAAACAGAAGTAGAAAAAACACAAGGTTTCTGACAGAAACATGGCAATTTAACCAGAGATTTTCTTAGGATCTATGACAATAATCCCATACTAATACAGTACATATATATGAAGAATTGCATTAGCTCAATATTTTGCTCTTCTTTCTTCCTTTTCTATTTGGCTTTTAAAATTCAACAAGTTGTAAGCCTTAGAGCTACCACAGTCTTGACAAATCTCTTAGAGTAGAATCTCAAACTGTTTCATCACAAAAGGCCGTTGCTTCAGAACTCAAATATTGAAATGTGTAGAAATCTGGTTCACAGGCCACAAACAAGTTGTCGGAGATTTCCTTTTATAAATATACTTTTTATAAATATAGTTTGGCTGGTTTGACACCAGTGCATGCATGAAAACAGAAAAATGTTGGTCATTTCCTCATCTAGGCATAGCATATGGAGCCAGGATATTAGGTGGAGTTACCCCCCTCACCCCGTAATAACTTAGTACGATTTAGCTATCATTGCCTCTTTTCTTGAACAGAAGATTTTACTGCCATCAGTTACAGTAAGAAATCATCATCAACTTCTTTCTGCTTGTGCTGATGAAAACAGCCAACGGCTATGATTTCTATCAAGGCTTGCAGGGGCATGGAAGGAAATGAGATGAAACTGTCAAACTCATCCCTTAGCTGGTACTTAATTTTAAAATCATTTAATTTAGTATCTAACCGGCCCTCAAGAAGTGGTGAAAACAAACATTATTAGCTACTGATGAGTGGCCATAAACTGGAACAGGCAATTAGAGCTGTTGATGTAATCTGCAAAGATATACTGGGTAATAAAAGTTATTATTCATGGTTAATACATATATCCTTTTTATTATGCTTTTTACTTATCTTTTTTTTTCAAATAATGTGTCTTAGTGATCAAATATCTATTAAAAATAAAAGGATAATTGAATTTTAGAGCTGCAAGAGGTCTTGGGGTGGCATTTAGTTCAGTCTTTTGCTTAAAGCACCATTTACAGTTCAGGAATCTTACAACACACCATCCTTAACAGAAGGTCTTTATTTAAATGCCTTACAACTTTTTGAAGCAATTTATTCCACTCCAACTAGATCTTCCCATTAGGAATGTGTTCTAATGAAGAGCAACTGTATTCCCAATGCCAACTCCTCTGGCACTTGGCAGAAGCTCTGGTCTCATGTTTTGGTTCGTTTTGAGATCTTTAAAAAAAAACTTTTTTTAAAAGAAGAAATTATATCTGCAAGTAAACTCTCAGATTCTAGCATCATTTTGATTTCCAAAAATACTTATCAACCTTGTATTTTCCTATAGGCATAATGGGAAATAAAAATGGATGGCCGCAACACCTGAGTGCTTTGTTTGGAAGTGTGACTACTTCCCAGTAAAATATATACATATAAAGGTTTTGAATTGATGGGTTTTATCTATGGGATGACAGATAATGGGGAGCAATCTCATCAGTTTTTTGTTTGTTTGTTTTGTAGTTCATAAGTATTTTGTGATTGGACACATCTTTGTGGCAACTGTTTTAATTAGCATCCATATGTGAAAATTCAAACATCTATCAACTCAAAAGGCTAGGGGTCCTGTGCTTAAACCTTTCAAACAGAAGCAATCTGTTTGAAGCACCAGAAGCACCCTCACCCTTCAATAATCTGTCCTACAACAGACCTTGCAATTAGGCATTTCTTCTTAACACTTTGCCAGATTTGCTTCCCTATTAGTTCCATTCATTGGTTTTAGAGCTCACTTCTAAAATCATATAAAACAACTCTGTTCCATCTTCTCCATAAAAGGTCTTGAGACATTTGTTGTTAGTTGTGAAGTCATGTCTGACCCATTGCAACCCCATGAACAATGTTCCTCTGGCCTTCCTGTCCTCTACCATCCTCTGGAGTCCATTCAAGCTCACTCCTACTGCTTCAGTGACTCCATCTAGCCACCTTATTCTCTGTCATCCCCTTCTTTTTTGCCCTCAATTGTTCCTAGGTTCTTCTCCAGTGAGTCCTTCCTTCTCATTAGGTGGTCAAAGTATTCAAGATTAATCTTCAGGATCTGGCCTTCTAAAGAGCAGTCAGGGTTGATCTCCTCTAGGACTGACCGGTTTGATTGCCTTGCAGTCCAAGGAACTTGCAGGAGTCTTCTCCAGCACCATAGTTCAACGGCCTTAATTCTTTGACTCTCAGCTTTTCTTATGCTCCAACTTTCACAGTCATACATTACAACTGGGAAAACCATAGCTTTGACTATACTCACTTTTGTTGGCAGGGTGATGTCTTTCTCAAGAGCAAGCGTCTTTTAATTTCTTGAAGATGAATCCCTTAATCTGCTCTATTTAAGTTTCACCAATTCATCATAGATCTCATTGTTCTGACTGGCAATCACTTTTGCCTAAACCTCAGTTACATATAAAATATGACCATGGGCTTGAATTATATGAAACTTGAAGAAGCCTAGGAGCAGTATGTTCATTTCCTTTTCAAAGTATCTTATACTAATGCAATTCTCCTTCCACTCATTACTCTTTGGCTATTAAAAATCAATATTCAAATAAGTGAAAGTGAGGAAATCTACACTACTGAAATTGATGTTTGAATCTGACTTTAATCATTTATTGCTTTGAATGTAAAGTACTGCCTTATCGAACCATTTCAAACATTGAATAATGCTATTACCCTTGTTGCATTCTGTTAATGAGGCCTTGCAAGTATTATTGACACAATTACTCCCAAATGTGGCCAGATTCAAATTAACTACAGATAATGATTTGAATGTGTGGCTTTTGTTACCCAGAGAATCATAAGAAAGTCCTTAATGCTCCTCCCAGTATATTCACACGTCTGTTTTCCATTATGATGTGCTTCAGAAATCTTCTCTGCTCGTATTTTGCTTGTACCTAGAAAAAGAAATAATTTACTTTTGACAAAAGGCAATTGTAATCACAAGAAGTACATACATTCTGTGGAAATTAGCTGTAATTTTAAATGTTTGGTCAAGTAACTTTAGTAAGTCTGTCTGCTTGGACACAAATTTGTATTCTTTATGGTTTCCAGATCACCTTTCTGTCAGATATTTCCCACTTAAAATAGTTTCATCCTCTTGAAGAATGCACTAACAGGATGCACTAACAGGGTTACCAGACTTCCAGCAAAAGAGTTACCATGTGGTATGATGGGCAACTAAATAAAAGGACAACAATCCTCCCTTTTGTCTTCATGTCCTTTGTTGGACAGGCATAGCCTTAAAATCAAACATTGCTTTTCAAGTATCTCTTCCATAGCAACTGTTCTCCATGGCACACTGTTTCCTTAATAAGGGCTAAGGGCAAGTTAAAAAGCTCTATTCTGTAATCTTAATTAATTGAAGAGTACTTTTCAACAGGCTTGCTCTGCTGCCTGAAATTGGCAAGACTTTAATTAGTTATGTACATACGGAAGACTTTTGCCTCTTAACTGACTCTAGCACATTGCTGCCATTGAAAAACCTGATCCTGGAAAAAGTAAGTTCTTATGCATGTACAACTATAGAGTTTTATTTTATTATTTTATTTTTTGTAGATTTGCACTGTAATTTTTTTACAGATGTCAAGAAAGTTAACAATTAGTGTATCCCCTTTTCACCCATTTGTCCTTCTTTCCAATTGTCTAGGTCAGGGGTGTCAAACTCATGGCCCAAGGGCCGGACAAGTCACATGCTGTTTCCACCCCTATCCGGTTTAGCAAAGGGGGAAAAGGTCATGATATGTCACGTGATGACACCATGACAATGCCGTGATGATGTGAGTTTGATACTTCTAGTCTAGGTCCTCCTTTGCCTGTTCAGATCACTGGTATCTTAAGGACAAATAGTTTCAGAAAATCAGTCTATGGCATAAAGATAAAAAATATGTATAGGAAGGTATTTAAGTTTGTTGAAAGCAGATTTAAGATTGGAATCACCATAAATCATTGAGTTATAATAGCATTTGTTCCTACCAGCGGTAATGAAATAGGGTTGGCTAATATCCAAAAATGGATTGAGTCTCTCTCTCCCTGTTCAACCGGTTTTGTCTACTGAAAAGTAGAAATGGGGATTTTGAAATAAAGCTTTGCCTTAAAGAATTTTGATCTTGTGCCACAGAAAAATTCTGCCTTAGCTCAGGACATTATGAAGGGACTTCTCACATCTTTTTGAAAGACTGATTCTTGTAATTTCTTTTTTCAAACATTGGTTAAAGAATAAGATATATAAGAAAGGATCATCTTATCAAAGATAGAAAGACTATCAGGTTTTTACTCATACATCCTTATTTTTTATTGCAATTCAATACATATCTTGTCTTAGAAATAAGTGGCCTTCATTTGTCTACATCCAACTGATCATTGTGCTTCTCTTAGTAGTTGTCTTCTCTCTTTTTTTTAGAGGAGGCCTTATTTCTTTGTACCCAATGTTCCTTATACAATTATACTACTGCAGTAAGAATAATTTAAAACTGTGATAAACTATATGAAAGTTGCAAATTCCAGAATATTTATTATAGTACAATCCATCCATCCATTCATTCTGTACTGTTTTACACTATAACTTTAGGAATCCCAACAACTTATCTAAGGCTCAATATATTTAGTATTATACTAATTACTTATTTTAGAATACTTATTTACCTGGCAAATGCTTTGGGAAATATGAAAATGGTGCTACTAAAAGGCATGTAGCGAAGCTGCATATCACAAAGGCTATCCACCATGCTCCAACCCAGCGTGGATCTTCTGGAGTGAGGTCTACACTAGAATAATATTATTTAGTGAACACATATTTAACAGAGGTATTATGAATTAAATAAAAATACCTTTTGCAAATATATTCTATATGATAAAATATACATTTTAACTTATTTATTACAACTGTGCTGCCTTCTTCCCACATTTATGCAGTTATACAAAAAAGAAATTAGTTCTGTTTTACTAAATGGAAAATTGAATATATTTCAGTTAATAATGAGTCCAATCAAGTATTATTGTTCAAGCTTGAAGGAGTGTTTTACTTCAAGTAAGATTCAAAAGTAGCAGCACTTAATAGGTTTTGCCTAGCAATATGAGCACCATATGTATGAAGGTAAAGCAAAAGAGAACAACAACTTTTATCTCTTTCTCCTCCTCAGAGCTCAAGGTACAAGAAAAGGTTTTGAGAAATTTACAACATTGACTGAAGTGCTTTCAAAATGTGTAGATTCACCACAAGTAGTGGGATTGATTACAGTGTACCCTGAAGCTGTCCAGTCTGGAACTACCTTAACATGTGTGAAATCTAGAAGCATCTTAGTCAACACTGGAGAAAAGAAGGCTAAGAGGATCCTTCTTCCACAGAAGAAGCCCAAAGAAGCTTCAAGCAACCAGACTGTTCATGAACTAAATTGGTTGGCCTTTCACAGCATAAATGGCTTCACATATATCTATTCATATAGGCATCTTCTAAAAATAAAACAATCAAAATCCACATCTAGCAAATTGACTAAAAATTGTTCATTGTTCATGGCAGCTCTGGTGTTTTAATCCAGGTTTCCCAAATACAAATCATTGCTTGGTTATTGAAAACAACCCCTTCCTCCAGTGGTAGGATTCAAATAATTTAACAACCAGTTCTCTGCCCTAGTGACCAGCTGGGTAGGCATGAGTAGGTGGTCATGTGACTGGGTGGGTATGGCTAACTCAATGTCACGTCAATGGGCACTTTGCCTTAGCTGTTACAATGTAACAAGGGTTAAGCAGAGAGGCAGTTTCTGTAAGCAGGACAATAAAAATTAGGCTAGAAACAACACCAAAGTTTTTTTTCTTCCTGCCTTCCTTACAAAATTAGCCCTATAAAGTGGAAAAAAAGAAAATTAGATTTCTTCCAACACCCGGTTCTCTGAACTGCTTAAAAAGTTAACAAATGGTTCTCCCAAATAGGTATGAAATGGCTGAATCCCACCACTGCCCTCCCAAAAAATCCCTACCAACTAAACCCATTAAAATTATTATAGGTAACTAAACTATTTCTGTATGAACTATTAGGATAATGCTTTTCAAAATGATGTCTTACTATTAAGAAAAATGTACATTCTTATTTATGCAGATGAAAAACAAAAAGTTCTTGCCTTATATCACGATTGAAATCAACATAGACATTCAGCAACTGTCCTCCTAAAACATAGCCAATGGCAGGACCCAGCAGTGACATGGCATATCCAATTCCTGCAGGGAAGACAATAGTTTGCATTTTGGATATTAAGCACAAAAATGCATGATGGATCCCATATCCACTGTATAAATGTGTAAGGTGATACAAGATTGAGAATGTTAAGTTCATGCAGCCAGAGTAAATTACCACAGGAAAGACACTGTTTAGAATGAGAGTAGGATGGTGAAGTTTCCACATGGTTCTTCTCAGCATGCCATCTCATTTAAAAATGCATTAAACATACAGCTAAAGACAAATGATACAACTTATTTTAAAGACACAAAGACTCTTAATCACATAAATGTAATTATGGTAAATGCCAGACATTGAATTCAACCTTACCCTAGCCTTAACCCTGTTATAGGGTCTCCTGCTTGATCAGGAGGTTGGATTAGAAGACCTCCAAGGGATCTTCCAACTCTATTAGTCTGTATTCTGTAGTCAATAGAAAAATATTTGGAGGCTGAAAGGTGGCATATAAATATCTCAGATCAAATCTACCCATTCAATAAATCTATTGAATCATCAGGGGAATGCTTTTCCATTTATCAATTGTGTCATGAGCTCCTGTTCACCCCTGATCCTCATTTGAAGGCTTACTCCAAAAGGGCCAAATGCTGCTCAGAGGAAAGAAATGATTTAGGATAATAAACTTCTTTCAGATTTTGTGCGTCCTTTGCTGGAAGGAGATAAAAATGCAGAAAGACTTCCTGCAGTTCAGCTGCTGAGGAGGAATCTCCAAGAACGCACAACGTTTTTAATGAAGAAGAATGGACTTTCCAAAGCTTCCAACTTCCTCTAGACTAGAAGGCAGTAACTCAGAATATACTGAAAGGATATGCTGAAGCCTCCTTCTCTTTCACAATTTTGCCACCTTTTCTGAATGCCTTAGTAGACCACCAGAGAGTTGTTTTCTGTGGGAAGGGGAATTTTCTGCATTAATGAATGATGGGTCTAGTTGACACATTTGTTATTCTTGCTGGTTATTCATTTGTGGTATTCACATGCTGGTGGTTAAAATGATTATGAGATTGGCTGTGGCTAGGCAAGCAAAAGGGAAACCAAGGTCAACCCTGCAGGAGCATAGTATCTGATTCTTATCTACTGATTCACACAGATGAGAAGGAGCAACTGCAATTGTGAAAAGTAATTCTTCCCAAAATAGGATCTAAGTGCCAACCCACTCTCTAGAAAACATAATTCTAGACCAGGTGTTCAATTAAATGCTTGTGATTTGAAGTGGGTAAGCAGCATCCTCAAACATGCCAGCTTTAATTCTTTGCGCACAGGTAGTCCTCAACCTACAACAGTTCATTTATTGACTGCTCAAAGTTGCAATAGCACTGAATAAAGTGACTTATGTCCATTTTTGACACTTTACAACCTTTGCAGCGTCTCCATGCTCATGTGATCAAAATTCAGATGCTTGGCAACTGGCTCATACTTATGACCATTGCTGTCAACCTGGGTCATGTGATCGCCTTTTGCAGCCTTCTGACAAGCAAAATCAAGCAAAAGCCAGATTCATTTAACAATTGTGGCAAAGAAGTTTGTAAAATGGGGCAAAGCTCACTTAACAAATGTCTCACTTAACAAACGGAAATTTGGGGCTCAATTGCAGAGATAAGTCGAGGACTACCTTTATTGAACATATAAAGGTATGAAGTGGGAAGGTATGTATGGACGAATGTTCACATCACTTAGATAAGCATTTGCTTGGGAAGTTCCCAATGTGGGTGGGTGCTGACTTTCAAGGACATTCAGTATAACATACTTAGAAGGCCCCTTCAGGCCTTAGTGCTAATCATGAAAAGGTCCAAAGCTCCCTTTCATGGGAATTGAGACCTTAGGAATAAGGTCATCCTCCATACAGTATACCTGAAGTTGAACATAGTCCTAATGTAAGCAACTGTAAAAATACATCCTATATGCCAACAAACTTTTTTTTAAAAAACCCTTACAAGCAGTTAAATAAGCAAATAGAAAATACAAATGAATATTACCAAACTTGCTAGATGCTCAAGGTAAATTTGGCGTTTCAAGAAATCAAATTGAATTATACCTACCTATGTAGACTGAAGCTTGGTGCTTTGGGACACTATCATCGATGAAAGTTGTGCCCAGTGTGTACAGAGGAGTTCCACCTGCTCCTAAGAGGAACTGACCCAGCAAGAAAACATAGAAGTAGTTGGAAAGTTTAGATCTGCTGCCACGGTGGCATGGCATGGTTTGGCCACCAGAAAGAGGTACTGGACACAGGTCTGGAAATATAGGAGCAGTAAGTCAATGGAAGTTCTTTAACAGGAGAAATTGTCATATGCTTGCAATTGTTTGAAATAAATCTACTGGGTCTAGACTGTAAAAATCTAGCTGATAGCAACAAAGAGTTAAAATTTTGTTATCTCTTTGCTGCCATCTCGTACCATCCAGAGCAGTTATATAATCCACAATCAGAACAGTCATAAGATTTCAAAACTTCTCCAAAGTTTCAAAACTACGAGCCATTTTTCAGACAATAGGGAAAAATCAACATGTAATAAGTGCATTTTCTTTAATGTAGTGCTTCCAAATACACTGGGATTTCGAATCCCCAAATTCTCAGTTTGAATGTTTAATAACTGCTTGAGATTTTGGGGAGACTGTTCATCACTGAACAATGGTTATTCAGAGATTTTAGAAACTAGAAGCCGGATCACCGGAACTACTGACAATATAATTTAGCTGTATTGTTTTTGTATACCTTGGGTAGCTATGGTGTCTTTAAACATAATTCATTAATAAATAATAACTGAGCAGATTCACTCATCCTGCTAAATTATAATCCATGATTTACAAGCCACAATAATCATTTTAATTCAAAATCAATCAAAACACATTATAGCTTAACAATACTTAAAAGAATAATGAAAGAAGATGATGCACTATTAAGAGATAAGAGTAGTAACTAAACATAGCAAAACTCTCATTTTAAAAGAAGCACCCCAGTTAGGATTCTGTCCCAACACTTCCGCTAATCTTAACATTCCACTCCTTGGATTTCCTGAATTCTATGTTTTTCCAACTCTCTGCACTACTGAATGTGCTCAGACTTAATATGATGATTGTTTCATATTACTGTTGTCTGGTTGCTATACTGAAAATCTCGGGATTTTCTAAATGATGTTGATAATCCTTTGAGTTTTTTAGTTGGGCTTTGGTTATTTGAGTGGCATTCAGTTTACTCTTAGAATAGCAATAATGTCATCCAGTAGAGGGTGCTGACATTTAATACATCTGAAGAATGGAACTCATTCCTAAAACAAGCTTAATATTTTGTGACATTGTCTGTTTTTTTAAAATGAAGGAGAATGGTCAAAGTTGAACCAGAAGCGGGTTCAATTTTACCTTGATTTTTGTTGTCAAATGCTTTATTATATTCAATAAGCAATAAATATAATAGTAACCATGTTAACAATACCACATATTTTATTTCCAAAGAACAGGCCTATTATTATGGTGCACAAAATATCCATCGACTTTTATATTGTAAGAATCATATAATGTAGAAGACAACACTTCATATAAGTCATACCACCAGGGAGCAAATCCCTTAAAATCGAAGATGAGCAATAGATTTTATAACTTTTGATTGCTATACGTCCTCCCATATCTATGGCAAAATGTTTATACCTGTATAAGAATACAAAATTGTCTGTCTTTGGCTTTCAAGCTCAGTTTATAAAGGAGCTCATGTCTTCCCTCCAACCCTGCCTGCTGGAATTTATTTATATTGGCTCTTCCTGATAATGTATAAAGCACTATTGTAGCTCTACCTCAAAATCCCCAAAAGTTCACATTTTTTCTTCTAACCTTTTCCAACCATCTTCTATCCCATTTCATCAGCTTCACAAAGCTCAAATATGAAAAAGGCTGTTTTGAGACATATGAGCACTCTTCCAGGCTAGTTTTCATATACCAGCAATTCAGGAGATTTTTAACCATGGTTTTTAAAACAAGCTACAGTGACTTGATTTATACACCATGAAAAACTAAACCATTATTGCCCAAATCACAAGGTCCAGGTGGTTTAGTACAATTTATGAACCTAGCTTTAATCTTTCTCTTACTAAAAGTCTACTAAAACTTCATTTAAAATATTTTTATTCTATTTGGATGCTGACTAAGAGATCACCTTTAAACACTGAAATGTAATTAGCAGCTTGATGCTTATTATATAAAATAGAAGAGAATAATGCAGCTCAGGGTTGAACCTTGGAGTCCTTCGTGATTCCAAGTCACCCTGGAGTCCTTGGTACTGATGACATTACCTAGTTGGGCAATGAAACACCCACAAACAACCAAAGTCAGAGAGCATCCAAGGACTTCTAAGGGTAATATTTAGAATGAACCAGAATTCTTAAGTCTCATGCAATAGTTCTTAGTTTATTTATTTATTTCAATTTAATTCAAGTATTATACAGTGCTTCACCAGACAAGATTCTGAAAGCAATGACTTCATGTAAAACCCAAAATAATATCCTTTCAAAGAGTATAATGATCCTGGAGCTATTTAGCTAATGCTCTTTTCAACTCGTATGCATAATCTTTTTCAGTATTCATTAACTTTCATTGCAATAAAGAGAAACAAGATTATGTTTCCCATTGATAGAATCTTAGAAGATAAGATTAGACATCATACTTTAGCAATCTATTTGTAACAAAAAAAAAACACCAACAAAACCAACGAAAGCTATAACATCCATGGACATTTACTTTTCATAGCCAACTTTCATTGTAACAGAAACAAATGCACATAAGTCCTCAACGTACAGCCACTATTGGGATGAAAATTTCCATTACTAAGAAGGCAGTTGTTTAGTGAGCCACACTTAATGTTATGATCTTCAATGCTATGGTTATTAAGCCAATCATTGCAGTTGTTAAGTGAACCAGGTGGTCCTTAAGCAAATTTTTCCCAATTGACTTTGCTTGTCAGAAACCAGCTGAACCAGCTGAGAGGGTCACAAATGGCAGCTACTGGGTGTATGTTTTGAGTAGCCCCAATTTAAACAGCAGATAACGGTTGCATATAGATTTTTTTCTTTATATGTTATGAGACACACACCCCCATGGCTCTACTTCAAAGGACAGTTCTGATTATATAGTACTCTAATACAATTCCATATGAATCTTATGTGATAACTAAGATGTTAGTATATAGTTCACATTAAACATAAAACCAATAAGGTAAGAACTATACACCTTGGATCAGTCCATAACATACATATCAATGGATAGAAACTAATCAAGGAGAGAAGCAACCTGGAATTAAGGAGCAACTTCCTAACAGTGAGAACATTTAACCACTGGAAAGTTGTGGGTGCTCCATCACTGAAGACTTTTAAGAAGAGACTGGACAGCCACTTGTCTAAAATGGCATGGGGTCTCCTGTTCCAGCAAGGGGTTTTGGACTAGATGACCTATAAGGTCCCTTTGTCATTGTATGTTCTATATTCTTAAACACCAATAGCAACAAGTCCAAAAATATACACCATGGGTGAAAAGCCTTAACAAACAAAATCAATGGAATATTTACAGTCCTGGGCATGCAACTTATATTCAAACAAGTTTACATTCTATTCAAGACATACTGCCTCTGTGTTCAGCACTTTTGTTTCTCTGAACTGTACAATAAGTTTTAGTTTTGCTGTAGTTTGAGGTATGGAGGAAGGAAGCTACATAAGTTCTGCAAAATTAAGAATATTGTTGAATTATAACATCACAGAGAAGTACTGGCTCAGAGGTGGCCAGGTGTCTGTATCTCTCTCTCTCTCTCTCTCTCTCTCTCTCTCTCTCTCTCTCTCTCTCTCTCTCTCTCTCTCTCTCTCTCTCTCTCTGTGTGTGCGTGTGTGTGTGTGCCTACATGCATGCTAACCTATTTATTAAAAGTTTTTAAAAACAGGTTTTTAAAAACAAAACATTTTTAATCAGCACCCTCAACAGAAGCCATTCTTCAATAAACCTTCCTCCCAGAATTTCAACATTGCCTCAAGTTTAGTTCCTTTCATTTTTCTAATTTGCCATTTCCTTCTGAGAAGAAATATTAATTTCTCCTAGTTAATGGTTTTTTTAACATTATTTTTAAAACAGCTTCAGTGGCTGTCCCGTCCTCGTGTCCCCCCTCCCCGCAATCAGCAGTGACAGTGTGTTAACCACACCTTCAGGAGGAGAGCAATGAGGACATATATCTTTGTTGCATAACTGCCGTTTCCCTTCAAGACAGTTTCACTGGAAACAAATAGACTAGAAAGCATTGGGTAATAACAGTTCCGCCCTTTCAGGAATTGCTCAGCAGCTGGATGCTACACCACTACGCTCCCAAGTAACCTCTTAAGTCCTTCTGAGGCATCAGGTGTGCCAAGCCAGACTTCATTAGCAGGATGCAAAATAGATTTCAACTTGCATTTCAAAAAGAGGTCAGTTAGGCAACTACTTGTATTACCCGACCCACTACAATCAGGGTTCAGCTTCTGGGGGTTCATACGGGTTCAGGCAATCCTCTAGCTAGGATTCTGTCCAGTTCGGCGAACCCCCTTTTGCCACCCCTGGCTGGCCATGCCCACCTCGCCCTCCCACCCCACCCTGCCCATCCCAGGAGTTTCCATGCAGCCCGTTCATCATGCCAGGTAAGTGCAGGGCCCGCGCAGAGGCTCATGGAGGGGGGGAAGGGCTTACTAGAGGTTCCAGAAATCCGGAAACGGGACTGTTTCCGGCCTCTGGAGGGCCTCCAGAGCCTGGGGAAAGCAGTTTTTGCCCTCCTGGAGGCTTGAAGAAAATCTCTGGAGCCTGGGGACGGCGAAAAACACCCCCACCCCCGCCATGATGCAGGAGGCCAACTAGGCCATGCCCATGATGGCCACGCGCACTCAGCAATGAGGCAGCAAACCTGTTAGTGCAATTTTTGAGGCCCACCCCTGACTACAATGTTTCCTCAAATCTGCCACCACCGGTAGGAATGTGTTAGGCAGATGACAGCAGCGACTGGGGAGACTTAATTCAGTGGCTCATGGTACTCCATGCTCTGTTTACTTAATTTTTGTACCATTTTATATTGCACATAAAGACAAAGACTGTCAAATTCAAAAGTTATGTCCCTGGTATGAGGAAGCTGACATTTCCAAACAATTGAACATACGCACATAGATAATGGCATGTTCCATTCTAAGATCTTTTTTTTAAAATTCCAGATCAGACTTGAATCCAAGCTGATCATAATAAATATGCTAAAATGACATGATGACATTGTTCCTCCTAAATGAACAATACACAATCTCCGAAGGGCAGCAGAATTATTGTGCCACAATGAGAACCCACTGAGTTTGAGTAAAAAGAGAAAAATAAAATAAGTTAGGTTGCTAAAAAATGTAAAATGTGAGTACTACTGTGCATTTAAACCACAGAGATTGGGCTGCAAAAAAAGGCAGATGTAGCCTGATAACTGCAGGTTATTTATTTCTGATGTAATTTAATTAATTAAAAAAATGATTATGGAATTATCATGCAAAGGAATCTAAGATCATTCCCCTTTAAAGAAAACGGAGAATAGGGAATCATGATTAATATATATATGAAACAGAAAAATACAGATAGTACAAGTATATACAGATAGTATTACAACAGTTCATTTAGTGAACATTCAAAGTTACAACGGCACTGAAACATTCACACTTATGACTGTGGCAGCATCCCAAGGACCAGGTGATTAATATTTGGACACTTGATGCCTGGCTTATATGTAGTGTGACAGTTCTTTAAGAAAAGTGGCTAATTACTTCACTCCTCTAAGCACATTTACAACAATGGTTTGAATAACTTGCCTAGTCTCTAGCCTATCTAAAGCAGGGTGTTAAACTTATGTCATCACAGCAGCAGCATGTGACCTATCGGGACGTTTTCCCCCTTTGCTAAACCGGGCATGGACATGGCCAGAGCATGATGCGTTCAGCCCGCAGGCCAGGAGTTTGACAGCCCTGATTCTAAAGCATTTAATGAAATTACCATTGTAGTATTTTAGTCTGTAATTAGAGCTGTCATTTGAATTCTTTACATTTCACAACGTTTCAAGCCATTTTTATGGCATACAAAATATTTCTAATCATCAAGACCTAAAATCAAAGTCTCATTTTTTAAAAAAAAAATTGAACAAAAAGCTTCAAAAGCTGTTTCCAAGTAGAAACAAATTTAGAACTTTGTTTTCTTCCTTCCGTGGTGACGGAGTTAGAGATGATGAAATTTTAATTAAACAGATAACTTCACCATCTCTAACTCCGTCACCTTACTATCCACTCTTCCATTGAAGGAAAGAAAGCTAATTCTATTTGGTCTTTTGTAATGAGGTCTGTTCCAAGATTGTGTTGTCAATTCCCAATAAGCAACAGAAATACTTGTATTGAAAATACTTGTATTGATTCCATAAATACATGCTGGGTATATATTTTTGAACTAGCTCTATAGAACAACAATAAAAGAAATAATGACCACCTTAAGATATATGAACTTACCTTCTGCTTTTTCTCCATATGTGTATGGTCCAGAAGTAAAATGTGGCAAAGAAAATACTAATGCTCCTACAGCGATCAGAAAAGAGGACAAAGCCAGCCATCTTGGTTTGTGACCTCTTTCACCATAGAAGGATATAAAAAGGCATAACACGGAGAATGAAATGTCATAACCAGCAGAGATTACGCCAGTGAGGGAACTGCTCAAATCATAACGCTTCTCAATTGTGGAAATGCTGACATTTATCAATCCATTTACAATAATCCCTAGAAGTAAAAGAGGCAAGCATTAGTTTATTTAGTCATGTTTTCAATCTGTCAAATATGTACCCCGCCCAACTCCAAAACAACTCTCAGCAGTGTTATAAATTTAAAACCATAAGAAAAACAACATGGAAAAAAGAAGCAAAATCTCCCCAAGAGAGTAAGCAAAACATACCCCTTACGTCATCATTAACCTAAAGCAGCCCATCAAATACCATAAACCCATGATGATTAACCTATGGCATGCATGCCAGAGGTGGCACGCAGAGCCCTCTTTGCTGGCATGCGCACCGTTGCCCCAGGTCAGACCTCTGTGGCATTTCTTTCGTGACCTTCTGTTTCCCTGCAAACGATGAGACAGAAGCTCACGAAAGAAAAAGATCTTACCCCTTACAGCGCTGCCGGTGTTGGGATGCCCTTCCTCCTGCCAGCCAGCTGGTCTTTGGGTCTCTGCTGCGCATACGCACACTTGCACACATTCACACATTCACACTCTCACACACTTTTCAGTTTGGGCATGCATGTGCACGCAGTTAGGGCACTTAGTGGATAAAAGGTTCGCCATCACTGCCCTAAAGCAAATCCTGGATAAAGGGGCAGGTTATTAGAAGTTGTCTGAAAGTGGGTCCGATTAATCAGATTACATATCTAATTTTGTGGATTTTTAAATGCAGTTTTCAGATCATCCTTTTCTGACTATGACCAAACAGTGATTTTTTTTAAAAAAAATGCCATTTTAAGAAAGAAACATGTACAATACTTTATCCAAAATTCCCTTCAAAGAGAACTCTTAGGTTCCTTAACATGAGGGCCAAAATTAGAGACATCCAAGGAATATCTCAGACTTAACAATGTGTATTTACAGTTTCCATTTTTCTTGCCCATTTCTTCCCCAGTTATTGTCACCTAAGTTAATAAATGGGATGGTTTTCCTTTTCCCCAAATACATAGCTCTTTGCAATATTACACATCTGTCTGAATATATCTAATTCAGGCAGAAGAAAATTTCTTGTGTTTCCAAATAATTGTGCATAAGGTTACAGTGTTCACTACCAGACATTCACCAACTAATTGATTCATTGATTTCTAAGTTTTTTATTCTGGGCCCAATTTATATAATCCAAAGAAGTATTGCTTGTTATCATTAAAAAGCACCTATTTTCCTATTTAATTAGAATATACTTCTACAAGTAGTTCTAGCTCTTTTTTTTATTCAAGTCAGTATTATTTTAAAAGCAATATCTGAACAATAACTTTATGCAGAATCATAGGCATTGACAATCATAATCTTCAATCTCAGTTATAGTTATTTGATTCCAAATTATCACCTTGGAAGATTTACAGTAGGTGGATCAGGTAACTAGGACAATAATTGCTTAGTTCTGGTCAAACGCCAACTGTCAATATTACTTTTGAATTTAAAAGCTAAAGTTTATGTTTCAGGTCCTCCATCCATTACTTCCCCACACATCATGTGGTAAAATAGCTGATGCACCATTTGACACATTGCTGAACAAGTTTCTTGCTGGAATAAAAATCTCATTTATGAATTGAAGCAGATGATGGAACCGGTCAAACTCCATGGGAGTTCACTTAGTTGAATTTAATTTGTTCCTTTCATTTCAACAGGTCTATCTTATCACACTGACAAGTGTCATATGCATAGGCCATCCATCCATGTAATCTGTACACTGAGATGTACAGATTGTGTAACTTATCCCAGTGTACATCAGAATCAATGTACATAAGGAGACCAATAAGACCAATAAGAGTTTCTGTTTTATTACCTCTATGGGGTTCTTTGGATCAAAGAGAATCTATCCCCTTTGTTTTTCTAGTCAGATTTTACTATCAAAATAGCTGCTTTTAAACAGTTGCAAAATTTATAAATTTTCTTTCCTTATTATTTCACTGAAATGAAATGAAAGCTGCCCTAGAAAATCTGGCTATGAAGCAATTTGTGACATTTAAAAAAAATTGTGACACAAAACACAGTAAAGCAGCACTCAGATCTGAAACTCTTCTTATAAAACACACCTCTCAATTTACCTCATAGCACAGGAGTGCCTGATATTGGAAGCCATTACCCATAGACAAGAAGCATATTCTCATTGCCGTACAAAATAAGATGGTGAAGAAGATGGTCAAGAATTCAACCTCACTTTAGAAGTAGATAAAGGGATAAGAGAGACTTCAAAAGCCACCACCCGATCCCAACACAAAGCTGACAATTATTTTGTGGTTTCTTTTCCACAAGACTATGCTCCACCTGTAAGGTGATTGCCACATATCACCAGCCTACACTAGTTTCATCATGTTCTGTATGTGACAACCAGCAAAAAGCCAATTAACACATCTCCCCAGTGTGTGTTTTTTTTTGTTCTAATATACAAGGTCTTATAAAATAATAATGTAATATAATGTATTCAAGATCACTTTACATCACGAACTGTTTGAAAGGACAGGTCAAGAGGTTTAGAAGTACTAAAGAAGTTTTGGATGCTTTTTTGAGGGTGGAGAGCTTTCTGTTACTCATATTTCTAGAATAAGAAACAATTGTACATTTCACATTAACACCTCAGGCTAAATCCACTTGCATGGAATTAGCACTTAATAATTATGAAACGAAGTTCTATTAAGTAGGACTGTAACATTTGTTCTGTTTCCATTCCTATAAAACTGCAGAACTGGGACAATAAGGCCACCAATCTCTACTTCTGTATGGGGAAAATTAAAGCATTTATGATATATTGCTGTGCTCGAAAATAACCAAAGCCCAGAAACAGACTTGGTGATTTAAAGAAAAAGAAATTCAAAGCTCTTGGACTGACATTGTAGGAGGGCTCAAATGATCATCCTGTGTACCAGTGGTGGGATACGACCAGTATGCCCCTGTTCTGGTACTGTGCTCCAGAAGGCCCACCTGCCCGCCCTCCTTACCTGTACTTGAGTTGATCAGGGCTTACGCGTACGGAGAGTACAGCCCCTGCGTGATGCTCCGCCAAGCAGCTGGAGCTTTGCGGGCGGCAAATATGCATGCATGTGCTGCATGCATGCTGTGCGCATGCATGTGGTGGACGCCCAGCCCCCTTGCACTGTACCGTTTGCACCGGGATCTGGAACCCACCACTGCTATGTACAGTGGAAAAGAAAGCAGCACCAGAGGAACAACATCAGCATATTAATGATTGCAATGATGTTATAGCTTATGGACACTGTTGGTACCACAGCATCCTTTCTCCTAGTCAAATAGTAAGGATTACATACAGTAGTGGCCAAAATTGTGGAAATATTTTGGGAAAAGTTTATTTTTGAGGTTTGATGTCTAATAACACCACTTTTTGTTTGTTTAGTACCATAAAATTATATATCAATGAAAAGATAATTTAATCAAGAATGTAATGCAACAAAGTTTGTTCAATTATCTATGTTCTATGAAAGTTTATAGCCAAGTATATCCAGCAATAAAACCCAGTTAATAGGAGCAATCATTCAATCTTGGTTTCACATTAGAACAGCTGCAGAACTAAAAGACTTGGTTCACACCATGGGAAGACATTGTAAGGCTGTAATTCATGCTAAAGGTTACCCAACTAAGTATTACTTGACATGGTGATAAATTTTGTGTATCTTATTTTTTTTCTATGGCAATAATTTTTGTATATCTCGTTTTTTCTATGTGTTTCACTTTTTCTTCTTTCTAACTGCTATTCTAATAGCAAAACCTTCATAAACGTTATTGCATTGCATTCTTGATTAAATTACCTTTCCGTTGATATATAACTTCATGGTACTACTCCAAAACAAAAGGTGCCATCAGACCTCAAAAATACTGTACATTTTTCCCAAAAGGTTTCCACAATTTTGGCCATTTCTGTATATGGATAGGTATACGAACTGCATTTTATTGGAGGCAAAGTTTTACAATAGTTACAATCCTTGGAATCTTGGAACGTGCCCAGAAGGTTGGGCAGAGAGGCTACTTGTCAGGTTCTTGGAGACGAATTGTCTCAAACTGGTAGTAATTATCTGCAATTATTTATTGTTAATGCAGAAAGAATATTTATTTTCAAATATTTTTTTAGCAAAATATATTGGGAGAAAAGTGATGGGGTTATAAAAATAGAACAACTGGATTTTTCCATTTAGGACCAATTTATTTCTTATTACTTTTTTTTTCTTTTAATGATGATCTGGGAGTTCCTTTTTTTCATCATTACTAGAAAAACCTGCAGCTGGTTATTTACATAACAGATTCCTAAAGGTGTATTAATCAGGTCTGGTGGTTTAAACACCAGAGTATAAACCAGGTAACTATGAGTTCTAATCCCACTTTAGGCATGAAATTCAGTTAATAACTTTGAGCCCTCCCACCTCAACCCATTTCACAGGGTTGTTATTGTGGAGAAACTAGGAGGAGGAAAGATTATTACTGTAAGTATCTTTTCCATCCAGAGTTATTTATAAAAATAATAAAGGCAGGATAAAAAAAAAATAACTAAACTGACCATTATACTACTCTTTGACACTTAGTCTATTGATTTACAGTGTCCCACAGGATTTCCACTTCTCATGGAGATGTTTAATATTTATATTAAATTGCTGTTAAAGAGATCATACCAAGTTCTGGAGTGCCCTGTCATCACAATGCTTTACTGTTTCTTGCCTTCCAACTCTAGGGGACTAATCAATGCAGGTAGTCCTCAACTTACAACAGTTCATTTAGTGACCGTTCAAAGTTACAACAGCACGGAAAAAAGTGATGACTGTTTTTTACACTTACGACCATTGCAGCATCCCCATGGTAACGTGATCAAAATTCAGATGCTTGTCAACTGGTTCATATTTATGACAGTTGCAGCATCCTGGGGTCATGGGAGCCCCCTTTTGCCACCTTCTGACCAGCAACGTCAATGGGGAAGCCACATTCACTTAACAACTGTGTTACTAACAGAACAACTGCAATGATTCGTTTAACAAGTGTTGCAAGAAATGGAGCAAAACTCACTTAAATGTTGCACTTAGCCACATAAATGTTGGGCTCAATCGTGCTCATAACTCGAGGACTACCTGTACTACCCTTAATGCTATCTACATTACAGAATGGGTTGGATTAGGAAGAATCAACTGAAGTTAAACCCAGTCGGGGATGACTCACAAGCAGTTAGATTCAGAGATTAAGGTTCAAATCTTTTAGATGGAATCACACATCCTGGAGAAAATGAAACCTGAAGCCTGGGACCCTCTTTGATTTTCACCTGCCACTGGATTCTCAGATGGTAGCCATGAAGAGAGCACCAAAACTATTACAATTGGTGCAGCAGCTGCAACTGTCCAAATCCATCCAATAGTTATATGTCTGTCTGTCTCTCTGTCTCTGTATCCCCCTCCCTCTCCCTCTCTCCCTCTCCCTCCCTCCCTCCCTTTCCCCTCTCTCCAGGCTCCTTAGTGGGTTCTACACCAAGTTACCTTGAAAAGTATCCCTAAGTTACAAATGAATGACACATAGCCAGATAGTTGCCAAAGTGCAAAGTGCAAGGAATGTACAATCCTTACACTGAAAGATCTGTATTGGTTAACCAATTGTTTAACAGACTCATTTTAACGTTTGTGCTCATCCTTAAATCTGTTAAGTGGTTTTGGACCAAAGGAGCTATTCTTTCCCTCCAGACCTATCAGGCTGATGCTCCCCTGCCTCCAGTCAAAGGCTGGTTATGTGACACACAGGCTGAGGGCTTCTCCTCAGTCCCTCTTGGGCCACCAATAGATGTCTCTGGTCATCTGAGTTTTGCCTTGTGTTAGGGATGCCTGGAGAGATGAACCTCTTCCACAGGATCTAAACTGCTGGTTAATTTTAGTCTCGGGTTTCATTTTGTTCCACCCTTTGTATTTGTGTCACTGCTAATTGTTTTGACAGCGCACCGGAACCATCATCATAGATTGGAAGGCATTCAAGTTAGGGAACCATCTACCCGCAGCAGAAACAACATTGGTTAAAGCCAATGGGAATTCGTTCAGGGACGCAGCGTCTCGGAAGTGGGGCTCCTCCGTTCGTAAGTGTCCCCCCCTCCCCACAATTCGATGGGACAGAGAGCTGGAGATCAGAAGGAGGGAGAGCGGAACACTAACGTCGCCAAGGCAACTCAATAGTCCTGATGAAATGTCCCGTTCCCGGAATGGGCTCGCTGCTCTCGTTTACCTTGGAAGACCGAGAGGAGGCTGTAGAAGACCAAGTAGCCTTTGACGTTGTTGCAGACCTGCAGGGCGCGAGGAGTGCACCGGCCGATCCCGCAGAGTTGCTCGTCCGGGTCAAAACTCGGCGACTGCAAGTAACTCGGGGTAGCCGGAGGGAGCTGAGCGTCGAGGAGATCCGGGTTGGAAGCCTGGAAAGCCGGGTTGTCCACGCCAGTCTTTTTCATGGCGCGATCGAGGGGCCGGGAGAAGCTCAGCCGCCAAGCTCGCCTCAACGCCCGAAGCACCTGTCGTCGTCCGAGCGCCTTCCCCTCTACATAAGGCAAAGGAAGAAGAGCCGATCAAGGAGGGCCCGCTATCAAGAACCGGCAAAGTGAAAATTAGGAAGAAGAAAAACAATGAAGAAAGCCAGCCCTCTTGCGAGAGGACGGAGGTGGAACCCTCGGCGTGGTGGTGACCTGAGGTTTCTCCTTACTGGAATGACCAGTTTGCCCTTCTGCCCAAGGAAACGCGCCACCCTTGCTCCCATCAGCGCCTGAAACCAGCGGGGAGAAAGGAGATCTGCGAGCAGGACAGTCGCCAGGAAGACGAAGACGAACAGACCGCCCCCCCCCCCCGGCTCCCCTTTGCCCCCCCCCCCCCACCGCTCACCCTTAAATAGCAGTCACCGGAGAGGAAAGAGTAAGCGCATGAATGAATTCGTCAAGAAGAGCTAGCCGGTAGATGTCACCCGTGTCCGTACTAAATCTGAAGTTGCCTTCTCGTTTCTCCACCGGACTCTAATCTGAAGAGTTGGCTTCTTAATACTTGCAGTTTCGGGGTTTGGGCGATTCCGTTCCCATCCCCGATCCCCACGCTTTCCCGAGTGTGGCAAAATGTATCAAGATATTGCGACAGGCGGTAGATTCCACATTCCAGTTTATGGCCTTAATAAATAGCGATTCCAGATAATTGTTACAGCTCATGGCAAAAAACAATGGGTCAACTTAGTCAACCATGTTAATTGCAGGACATTCAGCCCATCTGGAATGTTGCAGACAGTCTGCTTTGTGACAGTTAGAAAATGACAGTTGTCAGTGGCACCATTGAAGGTATGACATCACTCTGCCAAAGGTGCACACACACTTTCTGAACTGGACCTGTAGACATTAACACTAGTTGTCCCCAGGTTTAGAAAAAAGTGAATACTTTATGCTTCAGACATATCTGGGGATATCACAGGAGTTGTTAAGGCCAGTGGGAGGACTGGCCGAATAAATGACTAACTGAAAGGGTTAAGAATGATAGATTTTTCTCTCTTCCCTTACCCTCTTTTGGGAATCAGTTGAGTTTTCCTTTACAGTTTAAAGTATTGATAAGATTTGAAATTAAATTTGAGTCTTCTGATCCCACAAAGAATGGGATGTCCCAAATAGACAAGTGGCAAAGTGACATTCCTGTAAGTATGATTTTCTATTGTGGTTAACAAGAATTTGTTAACACTTTATTCAAGGGGCGGGGTATTATGTCTCCCCATTATCCACTGATGAAAAAAGATAAAAGTGAGTTTGTTTGGCCTTTATTTAAAAAAAAACCCTACTACTTTGCCTTTTTTTAATTGAGTCAGATACAGTTGGCTACAACTCTGTTTGAACTGGTGGGAGCACTCACTACTTTCATTTTCAGGATGATAAGCAGTCCTCCTGGCCTTGAAATGAAGCCAGCTGAGTTGTAATTACCCCTCCTCCCCTTCCATGAGTTAGGTAGGAGATCAAAATCTACTTTTTAAAAAAAAATTCAGGGCCTTTTATTCTTTTAGGAGTTTTGTGTTAATTGCTTTAATATTTTTAATTGCTTTCAAATGCACTGTGATCTTTGTTTTTATAGTGTTTTAAAGCTTGCTTTCTTTGCATGCTTGGATACAGCCCTGAGCCATTATTAGAGTGGGCAGTGTACTAAAACTCCAAGGAAACAAATGAACAAAAATGACTTTTGCGGGTAATAGAAAAGTAGGACTATCATCTCCTTTTTTTTTCTATGCCCAAAGCATGGAAATTGAATATGTCTGTGGGGTACACTAAGAGGTGTGGGAGCTAATGAGTTTCCTCCAACTAATCAGTGGGAGCATGAGGTATTCTTTAGAGCAATCCCAAGAGTGCTTTTTCAAGAGACAATTGGACTTTCTGGGGTTTTCTTTCTTTTTCTTTGAAGAGGTTTTGCTTCTCATCCAAGAAGCTTCTTCAGCAAGAAGTGAAATATCTTCAAATAAAATTATGAGCTTGGACAATGTGGAACTGTGCCACGTGCAGTATGATCGAAGCACAGTACACACAATTGTCTACTACAACATCTTACCTGTCAATGACTTCTTCAGCTTCAACCTCAATAAAACAATACAAACTCGAGGTAAACAGCTCCAAACTCGATTGCAGAAAAATATGACTTCAGCAACAGAGTGGTCAACGCCTGGAATGCTCTACCTGACTCCATTGTTACATCCTCTAACTCTCACAGCTTCAACCTTAAACAGTCTACCATGGACTTTACCCCATTCCTAAGAAGTAAAGAGGCCGTGCATAAGCGCACCAGTGTGCCTAACATCCCTTTCCTACTGTTCCCATCTATTTGTATTCATTTCTTTTGTTTATATCCATGTTTATGTTTATACTTGCTATCTTGTAAATGTTTGACAAACTAATAAATGCAAATACGAAAAGACACCCATAAAGTTCAGTTGTCTCTTGAAAAAAGTACCTTTCGGACAACCATAACCTGGATGACTGAAAATCTCCATAGACATCTTTAGAACAATGTTTTTCCACCTTGGCAACTTTACGATATCTGGACTTGAACTCCAAGAATTCTGGCGGTTAAAGTTCATACATCTTAAAATAGTCAAGGTTGGAAAACACCGCTTTAGGGAGAAAGAGCATGACAATTATAGTTTCCCCACAACAGCAGAAGCAGCCCCAACAACCCACAATCACTAAATAATAATCCATTGCTACATATTATGTTACATACGTTATGCAATGGAAACTGACTCAGATGAACAAAATAAGGATCATGGCGTTTAGATTTGTTAGTGAACAAATTTTAAAGAATGAACCGTGGAAAGAGAAATAGCTCTCTTTGGACTTTGATTAATTGAAACCATGTTGATCAGATTTTTTAGGCAATTTGAAATATTTAAAAGTTAAAATAATTCTTAAAAAAATAATAAAAGTAGAGCAGCAACATAGTACAAATTAATATAATTACAGATGTAAACATTGTACAAATAAACAAGTGAATCAATTCATGTAACAGTTTATTAGGAACATCCAAAATTTCACCGGCTGTTTATAAAACATCAGTGAAGAAAGAAACTAATTAGACAACTTGTATACATTGCAACACACATTCTGCACCAGATGTACCTGTGTGCGATATTGCAACTCATGTATCCAAGAACGAAGTTTACATCTTGTTTTTACAATGCATATTTCATCATTCTGACATTATAGTAGCCAGCAAAAAAGAAACTATCCACAGATAGCTGGATATTTTACAAGGACCGCTGTCACCACAGAAAAGACCCTATCTCATATATAACCAGCCTAGTAAATTACAGTATATTAGTAGATTTGAGTGTAGGAATTCCAATCTTAGAGTCTCAAATTTCTACAGAGATACAATACAATACAATAGTAGAGTTGGAAGGGACCTTGGAGGTCTTCTAGTCCAACCCTCTGCCTAGGCAGGAAACCCTATACCGTTTCAGACAAATAGCTATCCAACATCTTCTTAAAGACTTCCAGTGTTGGGGCATTCACAACTTCTGGAGGCAAGCTGTTCCACTGATTAATTGTTCTCACTGTCAGGAAATTTCTCCTCAGTTCTAAGTTGCTTCTCTCCTTGATTAGTTTCCACCCATTGCTTCTTGTTCTACCCTCAGGTGCTTTGGAGAATAGTTTGACTCCCTCTTCTTTGTGGCAACCTCTGAGATATTGGAATAATGCTATCATGTCTCCCCTAGTCCTTCTTTCTCTTAAGCTAAACATACCCAGTTCCTGCAACCGTTCTTCATATGTTTTAGTCTCCAGTCCCCTAATCATCTTTGTTGCTCTTCTCTGCACTCTTTCTAGAGTCTCCACATCTTTTTTACATCGTGGCGACCAGAACTGAATGCAGTATTCCAAGTGTGGCCTTACCAAGGCATTATAAAGTGGTATTAACACTTCACGTGATCTTGATTCTATCCCTCTGTTGATGCAGCCTAGAACTGTGTTGGCTTTTTTGGCAGCTGCTGCACACTGCTGGCTCATATTTAAATGGTTGTCCACTAGGACTCCAAGATCCCTTTCACAGTTACTACTACTGAGTAAGGTATCACCTATACTGTACCTGTGCATTCCGTTTTTGTTGCCTAAATGTAGAACCTTACTCTTTTCACCATTGAATTTCATTTTATTAGATAGTGCCCAATGTTCAAGTTTGTCAAGATCCTTCTGTATCTTAAGCCTATCTTCTGGAGTGTTGGCTATTCCTGCCAGCTTGGTATCATCTGCAAATTTGATGAGTTCCCCATTTATTCCCTCATCCAAATCATTGATGAAGATGTTGAAGAGTACTGGGCCTAAAACAGAGCCTTGGGGTACTCCACTGCATACTTCCCTCCATGTAGATGCAGTTCCATTGAGAACTACACGTTGAGTGCGGTTGGTCAGCCAGTTACCAATCCATCTGGTGGTGATGCTGTCTAACCCACATTCTTCTACTTTATCTAGTAGTAGGTTATGGTCTACCTTATCAAAAGCCTTACTGAAGTCCAAGTAAACTATATCAACGGCATTCCTCTGGTCCACTAATTTTGTCACATTATCAAAGAATGCAATAAGATTAGTCTGGCATGATCTGTTTTTGACAAATCCATGTTGACTTTTGGCTATTACTTTGTTTGCTTCTAGGTGTTCGCAAATTCGTTGCTTGATTATTTTTTCCAGAATCTTTCCTGGTATTGAGGTTAGGCTGATAGGTCTGTAGTTTCCTGGATCTAATTTTTTCCCTTGAAAAAATTGAAGAGTCCCAACTTATTTAGTCATTTCACCCTGTCGCCAATGAGATATTAACCATCACTTTGGTCCAGCAGTGATTTGGCAGATTTTAATATCCTAAAAGAATATAAAACCACCACAGGAAATGTATCATAATATGATTAGGTGAGACACTGATGATACACAACTCTACTTTTGTCAAAATGGTGGTATTTATTATAAAATGAAGTCAAAATATTTGGGGGGGAGATGAGGAGACCCCATGTAAGGGTTCTTATTGATTTTCTGATCCAACGTGGAACAGGCATCTCACCATTAAAAAAAATGTCTCAAAGCTGATGTAGAGGTTCAACTGTTACTTTGGATTATCTATGTTTCTTCTTTTTCCTCAATTTTTTCTCCTGTGCCTCTATTAATGCACAGGAGAAACAAACATGCTCCTCCCTGTTTAAAAAAAAATATCTTGGGTGAGTGACCTAAGAATGAAAATAAATACTGGTATTTCATGTTCTTCCTGATCTTTTTTAATCTATGTACTTTGACTTGCTGTACAGTCCATGCCCATAGACAAAGTTCAATTGTACGTGGATTTTAGTCTACCATATCAGTTCCTGGTTTGCTCAAGAAGTGACTGAAATTTAATGTAACTTCATTCAAGACCAATATTATCTGTAAATGACACTGTAAACAATTACTATCTGAAACCTACAGAAAGCAAATCTATCTGGCAAAGAGTATACTATTTTTCATTGTACTATATATTGGAAACAAAAAATATCTTGATTATTCTAGCCAGAAACACAAGAACCAGGAAATGGATGCATAACATTGTTGAATGGGAGAGGTGTGTTATTTCCTTATGTCTATGAGCTATTCGAGTGGTGTAAATATAGCCAAAATTGGGAGGTAGTTGCCTTGGGTTGTACAAAGGGATGTGTCCCTGAGCCAGACATCTGTTAAATACAAACCAGCCTAACCCACAGATACCCACCCACCAGGAGTCCAATATGAGCAGAGTGGTACATCGGTAGGGGTGGTATCACAAATGGCAACTGTACTGATAGAACAAACCAAAAAGGGAGGGGAATCATCAATAGAAGAAGTTAACTATGTAAATCAGGAAACACATCCTCCTTCCCCCATTTTAATAACAATCACATTTTCTATTTTCTTATAAATATGTGACAGTTGTAAATGTCTATGGAGATTATCAATCATCAGGGTCGTGGTTGTCCGAAAAATGCTGTTAAAAAAAAATCAACTGGTCGGTCTTGTTCTTTTTTTTTCTTGAAAACATTTCACCTCTCATACAAGAAGCTTCTTTAGTTCTTGGGCGAGAAGTGAAATATTTCCAAGGGAAAAAAAATAAGAAAATCCAGTTGCCTTTTGAACAGCATATTTGTGATAGCAGTAGCAAAAGCATTTGTACAATACGTTTTACTATTGCATGTGCAGAGAGCCCCCCACCTCTTCAAAGGACATTAGGTGGGAAGAAAATCATCCCAAGAAACAGAAAAACTTCCCACAAAATAAAAATCAAGCCGCACTCTCTCACTGGCTATCCCGAAGCAGTTTTTTTGCAACACCAAGTACAGTAGAACCTCTGGTCATGAATGCTTCTGACCATGAGCAAATCGGGATCCAACCAAAGAAATGCACATTTTTTTTTCTTCGTGGTCAATTTCCCCTTCAGCACCATTTTTTTGTAAGTGCCAAATTTCCAAAATTAGGTTCAGGTCAAGGCCAAATCGGTTTGCAACCAAAGTTATGGAACGAACTATGATCGTAACCAGAGGTTCTACTTTATCCATGAATGAGATACTTCCATTCATATAAGCGGAACACTTTTTGAGAGCGGATATGAAGTATTTGGAACAGCTCAATTCAGGAGAAGAAAATATTACCGGCTACAGTCTATTCATAAACATGAAAACTTAAAACAATATCACTTAACTCTACATTCTCCCACTTAACCTGAAGGGCAGGACATGACCTCTCAACCACAATAGGAACCAACCCAGCACAATTAGAATAGTAAACCACACACATTCAATTTCATGGTACAATGGACCCAGTTATGTCAATCTCAAAGCCCCAGAACCTCATAAAAACCCAACCATTCACCAGATCCTTTTGTCAGCTGTCCCAGAACTGAACTGTCTGTCACTTCCCTTCTGAATAAACTGAACCTACTTCTAAGCAGCTGACTTCAATATCTTTACTTCTGCTCAGGTGACATTTCTGTGGCTGGAAGGATAAACCCAGAATTCAACTTCTAACACATGTTTCAGATAAATAGAAACTCATTAAGAATAAATCCTAAAGTGTATATAGGTAGGCCTCAATTAAAACTGTCAATGAACCCCATGAAGTGGTTGCATTATTTGAATTTATACTATAACTTTCTAGTTAATAGAAAACAAATGCATGTACATATCATTCCTATATATTTTCTAGATCACTGTTTCTCAGTCTTGGCAACTTGAAGATCTTCCAGATGCCAATGCTGAGAAACACTGTTCTAGATAAGTAGATCTCATAAATATTTAAAATAAATCAAGTGAATAAAAGATAAGCTGGAAAATAAACATATTTCTGCAAGGGCATTTCAGCTGAATTTGGCAACTAGATGCGAGGTTCAGGAGGCCAAAATTATTTCCGGAAGAAAGAGAAAACTGGATGTTGTCTATATGTACTTCAAACAGCTGGTTTTTGTGAGCAGATAGCAGAAAGTGTTATTTTTATAGCCGCTCTTGCGATCAGTTGGAAGTCACAGGTTCCATCATTCTCTGAGCTATAAATTCAGCCTTTTAGGATTGAAGGTTTGTGTAATCACTTCGGAGTTTTTTGTAATTACTTTAGAGTTTTACTTCTCTTATTCCTCTTCTAAGATTGAAAAACCTTTGAAGCAACAAGTTTAACAATTGTGAGTGGGATTCTCTTTAGTTTGTTTAACAAGAAAAAAAATCAAATCAGCTTTCTAAGATCTTTTTGTAATCTTTTGTAATATACAACAAAGAGGTGATTTTAAAGTTTCTCTTAGAAAGCTTTATAAATACTAAGGTTTTGTGAAACTGATTGAAAGCCTGTGAAGTTAATTATAAAGAGCCTCTTGGGTGAGAAAGCTGTCTGATTTCCATATCAATTCTGAAACAAAACCATGAAGGTCCATTATCAGAGCACAAGATGGCTACTTTAAAAGAAGTGTTTGATTTATAGGCCTGTGAAGTACTTACACTTTTTAACACTTTATTGGAACGAGAAGTTATTCATGAAGATAAACAAATCCCTCTGGAGACCACTGAGCCATTTAGCAGTTGGATGATAACTTAAATTGTTTTTTTTTTTTTTTAGTCGTGAATTAACCCTTTTAATCTGAAATACGGGATATTTTGACAACTTATTTTCCACATAAGATTAATGTGCATTATGGTTATAGAAACTTTCTCAGCTAGTTCTTGTTATGGATGTGATATCGTAGAACACAGCATACCTACCTATTGTCTGCTTCAGGGAACATTGCATAACTCCGGTAAATATTTACATTTTGTAAAGCTGGAACTGATCATACTGGTTTTCAGCTCCTCTTATTTGAAAATTCTATTTATATATAGCCATGTTTCTCAACCTTGACCGCTTGAATATGTGTGGATTTCAATTTCCAGAATTTCCCAGACAACTATGCCCAAAATTACTACACAAACTGAAGGCATCTTCTGTAAAATAATTTTTAAAAATGAATTTTTTTTAAAAAAATATTACTTTATAAAACAAAGTGTACACATAATGGATGTTTGGGGGTTTCCCTAATATTTCTTAACTGAATGAAGCAGTTGCTGGATTAGAATCATAGGTTTTGCCAACAAGTCTTCCTAGCAAGTAAGAAATCATAAAAAAGGCAAATGGAGGGAGTTCAAAAATTAGGTCTGCTAAAATTGTCACATGAAATGAACTGTTGCTTCAGACTACTTTGTTTCCAAACACATCATCCTAGCAATTAACATGAGGCAACTGTCATGAAGATTTATTATAATTAATAACACATAGTTAATATCTGACATACTAATATCTGGATTGCCAGCTGATTCTACATGCATATTCATGCACACTTTGAAGGACATTTTCTACTTAAATATGTAGTGTTGCATAGCATAAAATAATGAAGTCTCAGACCTATTTCCACATAGGGGCAAAAGAGCGGAGGGTAGTTGAATAATGTATTTGGCTTTCTGATATTAGAATGAGTAGCTGGCTGATACTTTTATCAGCTGTGCAAACGTGGCTTATCAGCACTTATGTCTCATCCTGCTGTTAGAATATGTTCAAGCAAGTTTATGTAGAATGAGAGATTAATATTTACCTATTTTGTGTAAGAGGTTGTAGGTAAGCAAAGATGAGAAGTTTGAACATTTATCTCAGAAGAGGCATATCAATCCAGCTGCTGAGCAAAAGTACCACAAGAAAAGTCCACCTTAGTTAACCCCGCAAGGCTGAGAAATCCCTCTTAGAGTTTTAACTAGCACTAATGATTCCTTCCTGAAAGCCATGTTGTTCCTTCTTCTTTGGTCTTGCCAAATACATGGGACTGGCCAGTGTGGGCCTGAAATACTGTGGTGTGCTTGCTACTGGACTACTACATGCAATATAAAGCCTTTCCTCACAATATAGTGCCTAATACCATGATGGCCAACCTATGGCATACGTGCCACAGGTGGCATGCCGAGCCATATCTGAGGGCACACAAGGCATTGCCCTATGTCAGCTCAAGCGTGCATGCATGTGCTTGCCAGCTGATTTTCGGCCTTCCGGAGGGTGGGGAAAACCGTTTTTACCCTCCCCAGGTTTCAGGAAAGTCTCTGGAGCCTGTGGATGGCGGAAATTGGCTCAACCAGCCTACCAGAAGTCGGGAGGCTTCAGTGCAGCCTGTGTGCATGCGAGGGGGAGCGCAGGGGGTTGCGTGCACATATGTGGGGGAGGGCATTGTACGATGGGTGTGGGCACGCAAATGCGCACACATGTACACCCTTTTGGCACCCGAGCAGAAAAACGTTCACCATCACTGGCCTAATATATGCATTAGCAGTGCATATATTAAAATAAAGTCATACAATCAATGCTTAATACAATATTCAAAGTAAAAAAATAGCCTTGGCAATGAGTCATGCTGACAAGTCTGTAATATTGTACAATATTTATTTTGATCTGCCAGCCCCAGAACCCATGATCCTACTATTCCTGCTACTTATCCTGCCAAAAAAATTAAGCAATTGCAGGAGGTTTGATGCATTCTTAATTATCTCTTTTTAAATAAACAAAATCTTGAATAACTAAAATTGCCTTGAAATCATGAATTATAAATCCAAACAGAACCATGGTATCTTTGGATCTCAGACTTTTTAAGACCTTGACTCCCTTGTATAGCCTCTCTTATCTGTTTGCCTCTCTGATCTATTTTCCACCAACTATTATAGAGCATCTAGATACAATACAAGGAATATTCTTTATATTTGTATCAGAAAATAACTTATCATTACACTAAGCTCAATTCACTGAATCAGAGCTTCAAGAGAGGGAATAGTATTTTGCATCCATTTAAGCATCTAATGCCCTCATAAAAAGAACTGAAGTCTAAGCATGGACACAAATAACAAGTGATTACATCTCAATAACGGTATATGCTTTATGCAACTGCCAAATAATGTCACCATCTGAATAACAAACCCAGGTCTAAATATATTCTTATAAGCAAATATGTAAGCAGTTGTTTGAACAGTGTTTCCAATGGTAGTTATTAAATAAATGTATATTTCATTTTCCCCTTCCTTTCTCTGAAATGAAGAATACATTCCCTTCTTCCTGTTATCTTCACAAAATCCCTGTGGAGATGTTAGGCGAAGAGATTATGATTGTCTTACAGTCACCTGGTGAGCTTCATACCTGAGCAGATAATTGAATTGTTTTCTCCTACTCTTAGTCTGACATTCTAGGCACTAGACCATGATGGGAAGCCTGTGGATGTTCAGCTATTGCTAAATTACAGTTACCAGCAACCCTCATCATAGACTGTACAGAGTGGGGCTGTTAAAACCCCAATTTCAAAATGTCTGTAGGCCCACGGGTTTCCTCGCATTGCATGGGAATATATTGGTAAGTGGTTAAAAGAGTTCATTCATCTAAAAGCAACAACATTTTTCCAACCAAGCAAATAGTGCCCATGTAACTATTTATAAATTATTGCACATAAATATTTTGTTATTATCTGTTCTGGGAAATGGGAGTTATACAGAATGGCCATGCAATTCTGGAACTGATTCCCTTCAAGCTGCAAGATTCTCTGTTCATTTTCTTAAGGAAACACCAAGAGTCTGCAGTCCCTCTTACTTCAGATATTATCCAGTTCTCTATAAAATGTTTGCACCTTCTCTTTTTCTGTGTGATCATGTATTCAATTTGAACTTTGGTATAAAAGGGCAGGACAGAAGAACTGCAGCAGCTGTTTCCAGGCAGATACGGTGTTACTTTCAAAACATAATAAGCTGAAATACAGTGTATCAGAATTTTGTTGTGCTATACCATGAGATACCATATACCATTTATGATTTCTTTTATCACACCTTTCCTTAGGGCAGCGTATAAACTTCTTCAACCCATCACTGCCTTTTTCTTCATAACTCCGTGAGTTAGATTTTGTCCAGACACCAAAGACATCCCCAGTGTTTTATGGCTGAATAGCAATATGATCTAAATTTTAACTTTAACTCCTCAGTTATATAATTCTACTAGTTCTTTTACTTGTCTCATTATATTTGGAAATGTATGCTCTATCTTGGAAAATAAGTGGATTAAGGAAAATATAAGAACATAATTTCATTCAGCCATTCTTCCTCTTCTGATCAACAATTGAACAGTTCAGTCCTAGTCTCTGGCTTATTACTCTAATGACATCAGCATCCTATAAACGAAAACATTTTCAGCACACATGTCTGTAGTGAGAAAAGATGTGTACATACAACTATATCCAAAGAGGTGTTATTGCTGCAAACACATCTGTATCTGTAAAAGGATGACTTCTAAAGGGTTAGAGCAAAGGGTTGATATCAACCTAATGTGACGAATGTAGCATGCCTGGAGGAAGCCAATGACATTGCAAAGTTATTGAGGGACCGGGAGTTGTCTGCAGTGCTTACACGTTGAGCTTTCCATGTCTGAATGGACTAGAAACCCCAATACATGTGGATTATTGAAAATAGTGTATACCTATTACATTTTTGCCATTGTGATGGGTTCCAAGTATATAACTATTTTAGTAATTTTGAGAAATTACCAAGAAATAAGAAACACAATTCAACTAAATATATTCCAATTCATATCAGATATGCCATGATTCTAAATATTGGAAGTTACTAATTGAGTGAATGACTGTGTTGTTCAGATTAAGCAATAGAGTGTATATGTTATTAAATATTGAAATATGCTGGAACTTGCTATGGTGCTACTCTGCCCACACAACACAAGTTTGATCCTGCCAGGATCAAGGTTGTGTCAGCCTTCCATCCTTCTAAGGTCAGTAAATGAGGACACAGATTTTTGGAGCAATATGCTGACATTGTAAACAGTTCAGAGAGTGCTGTAAAATGGTATGGAGTGATATATGAGTTTAAATGTCACAACTGTCCCAACTTGGGTTCTTAGGAAGGAAAGACTCTCAACTCCATTTGTATGAAAGTGCTTACAGTAGAGCAAAGCCAGAACTAAAAGTTTGTGTATGAAGGTTCCTCAGTTAACTTTCTGTTTCCCATTCCTTCCACCTGTTTTCTCCAGTTACATTCAAAGGAATTGTTTTGATAACAATCCCTGCATCGACAGGTTACATGATGAGCTGTTGCATTCCCCTCTGAGGTCTCTGGCCTTGGAAAGATGAGTTAATGTCTCAGGAAGGCACAATGAGCAGTTTTGATTTCCTCCTCCTGAGCAGCTCCCTCCCTCCATAGTGTCTGGCAAGCAGCCATCTAGCAAAGCGAGGCTGAAGCTCAGGATGGTAGTTCTGACACTAAATATTGCTATTGCTACATGCAACTGGTATTCTCTGCTACGCTGGATTTTTAATACAATATAAACTAACATCGTTGCACAAATATGCTTCAGAATATGGTTCTCTGTATGATAAGCAAATTTGTCAAGCTTATTTTTTTCAAAAAGCTCAAGTAAACTTGGCTTAAACATAATACTAAGTCATAAATCATGGTGTACCAACTACAAGGGCTCATCCTGTCAACTCAGAAAAACACCATTTGGTATCACATGATCAGATGGATGATCAGCCATGACATAGTTTTTTTCAACAAGTACTAAAGTAGACTATCTACCTTAGCTAGCTAGCTAGCTTTCTTCTTCTTCTTCTTCTTCTTCTTCTTCTTCTTCTTCTTCTTCTTCTTCTTCTTCTTCTTCTTCTTCTTCTTCTTCTTCTTCTTCTTCTTCTTCTTCTTCTTCTTCCTCTTCTCCTCCTCCTCCTCCTCCTCCTCCTCCTCCTTCTCTCTCTCTCTCTCTCTCTCTCTCTCTCTTTCTCTCTCTCTCTCTCTCTCGCAAACATTCTAACAAGCAAAATAGAATGTAAACAGAAACAGGAACTTTTAATGTATTGCTCATGTGGTAATATATTTTTAAAAAATATTACGTATTTTTTTAAGTTTATATCACCACCCATCTCAAGTACTTGACTCTGGGAAGCTTAAACATAAATAAGACATATATACAAATGTGAGAATGGCAAGTTGGTAAAATAAATACTTGAGCAATCAACAAGGCTAAATATGCAAAACCAATAACCAATATTGCATTTAATTCTTGCTACTCTCTTTTCATCAGTTTAGAATGATCTTAGAGAAGGCAGATTGTGATCAGTGGTAAAGTTCTAGTTATTCTATAGTAAATCCATATGGATTTCTAAAATGTAATAATGAAACGCCATTAAAAAATCTACACAAAAATAATCTACACTAAAAAATCTACACAAAAATAATTCCCTGCCTGTATTAATAACTGGTTAATTATTACCAACCTGCCTTGACACCTGTTTGTAAGATCTAAAGGAAGCATTTTCTTGTGATTGCTGCACAACTACTAAATGATGCCCAATGTTAGAATTGAGTTAGATTGCCTCAACTATATGAATAGATATCTAGATTTGTACATGTAATACTTCATATTGCAGTAATTGCCTGAATTCCATCAAGTACCTCCAATTTTCACATTTCACTGATTTGTAGCTGGTTCTCCTTGGGGGAACTTGAGCAATCTTGCACAAGCTGATGACTCAACAGGACACATCTTGGGAACTGTTACTCAAAGAAACCTGGGCTGGAAAAGATTGACCTAGCAGAGTAAATTGCACCTCCTTGATGTCTACGCATTTTTCTGTATACATACTAATAAAGTTTATAAGTGGTATTTATTTAAATTCAAATAAATGTGCCCTAGGATTTTTACTCTAGAATTTATCTTTGTTTGCTTTATTTCCTTATATACATGTGAGACTTGCTTACAACTATATAGACTATTTTCCCCAACCTTTTACTTTCAACTGTAAATTCCACTGTGTAATCCTATTTCATTCTCAGTTAATTTAAATCTGGCTCCCCCATACCTAAGATACCATTATTTTCAAGCACCTCTGCCTCCCACTTTGCAAGAATCTTTGCTTTCTCTATGGAAAAGTTGTACATCCTGAATTGTGACAAATGGGTTATTGTTACCTGCTACTCCTGAGACTAATCTTTGTCAATCTCTGATGGCTGCTTTTTAAATGTGTTGGATTACCATTTCCAAAATTTCCATCTTGCATAGTTCCATAGGTTTAAGAAAAAATGTTTTATTATTCATTAATTAACTAGACATCTTAGGCAGTCTGAATATCTTATTTCAAAGCTTTTAAGCTGATAACATTCTCATTACAACTTCATTTTACTTTTCCCAATACTAAAATAATTCATAATGGTGTGATCCAGGCATGTCCAACTCATGGCCCATAGCCTACATGTAGCCTCCATAAGATTGTAAACATTGACCATTATTATGTGATTTATATACATTAACTATATTATATGTTTCATAAGGAGCCCAAGACAATTCCTCTCCACTCAGTGTGACACAGGGAAGCCAAAGGGCTGGACACCCATGGTTATTTCCCTTTTTGGGAGAGGGGGCGGTCTAAAAATCTAAGAAAGAAATAAATAAATAAAATTTCATTTGCATTCCTTTTCATCTGGAATAATCAGCAACACTTGTGGGCATATGGCAAAAGGCCATCAATAAACACCATACCTGTTTCATTGCTTACAGTAGTGAGTAAAGATGATTGAATTCCAAAAGAACTGGTTGCCAAGTAAGTTAATCAAGAAACAAAATAAATCTTTTTATTTTATTTATTAAATTTATTCACTGCCCATTTTACCACATGGTAACTCTATAGTATAAAGTTGTGAATTCCAGGTTATGCAAAACCACCAACACACTTTAAAATTATATATTTAGATGATAGATAGATAGATAGATAGATAGATAGATAGATAGATAGATAGATGATAGATAGATAATAGATAAATAGATGGATAGAGGGATAGATAGATT